>NW_010395967.1:0-9991 GCF_000710305.1 Buceros rhinoceros silvestris
GCCCACGCTGCTGGGGATGAGCCCAGCGCACGGGAGGCTGCCGGGCTGGTATGTGCAAAAGCACCTGGACATTTCAGAAAACCAGGAGGGCCAGAATGTCAAGTGAGTGGTGGGTGCATCCCCCACTGCTCAGTACTGATACCTTCCATGAAAAAAGGTGTTTGAGAGGGGCTGGTTCTTGTGTCAGGGAAATTTTCACCTCAAGTGACTTGAGGTCTATTTCCTATAAAATAATGTTATGCATCATGAAGGACAATTTCTGATGCCTGATTTAGCCTCCGTGCTGTCTATTTGTGTGATGACGGAAGGATTACAGTCCTTTGTTTTCCACTACAAAGGTGAAGGGCTTGTGTGTCTAGGTGTGGGCAGCTGGGAATGTGAGCTAATGGGTGGGATTCACGGGTAGCATCAAATCACACCCACTGCTTCTGAGACATCGACAAATTAAATTCCTAAGCCAAAAAGTAAACAAAAATTAGAAGGAAATCTTTGTTATTCTGCTTTCATCATCTTTTCAAACTGACATTAAAAACAACATTGAGAAAACTGCTGCTTGTCCTTACAAACAGGTTAAGTAACAGGGTGATTTAGGCGAAGAGAATTCAGGTATTGTGGCAGCTGGTGGTTCTTCAGAGGTTTTTAATTAGCATATGAAACAAAACATTCATCTTTGTTAAATATAGCCTCACATATTTCAGTCCGAGGCCCAAATTAAATACACATCACACTTCGGTGAACTTTAACGTGGTCATTTTTTTATTGAGTGATTTTCTACAGATGCTTTTATTTTTAAAAAGACACAGAAGAACAGAAAATAAAAAAATCTTTAAGCAACTTTGTGTAGCTGCTTGCTTAGCAATGACCCTGATTTATTTTCCAGGAGTTCAAAAGTTGGTTCTCCTTAGCCCAGCTTAGACTCCCCAGATATTATTCCCACATTAATTCTGTACAGAAAAGGAAACTTCCTTAATCTGCCTGCCACAATAGGGCTTTCTGGAGGTTTGCTCTAAGAGAAAGCTCATATCCTTTCATTCATCCATTAGGTTCACGCTCCTTCTTGCCATGTTGATCTAACCACTTCAGCTGGGACAGCTGACAGCCACAGCTGAAGGCTGTGGGCGGCCTTTTTTTGTTGTTGTTCTGAGGCAGCAAGTTAAAATTACATGAAGGAGTGGTAATGTGGTGAAGTCAGGAAAAGGAGCACTGGGAGAGGCTGGTTGCTTCTCTGAAATGTGTCTGCAAGCACAGTGCTGGAAATGGGAATTGGTTTCTGTACCGTGGCAGAGGAAACATGGTCAGCACGGGCAGGAACGAGCATTTTCAATACCTGTGTCTCCATCCTGGTGCCTCTAAAACAGCAGAGCTGGGTTGGCTATTTGCATTTGGTACAGGGACATTGAGTCCTCATATTAACATTCTCTATATATTAATAAATACTTTATATACTTCGCATCATGCGATTACAGTTGTAATGAACAAAAAAAAAAAAGGGAAGATAGTTTCTTGTACAAAGCACCAATCAGACAGAGCTTTATAATGTGGTTTAGCGGAGACCTGGTAGTGCTGGGTTAATGGTTGGACTCGATGATCTTAAAACTCTTTTCCAGCCTAAACAATCCCTCGGTTCTGTGGTTGTCCTTGTAAATCCTACCGCTTTGCAGGGGCCAGTGCAACACTCACGCAGCTGTAAGGATTTGTGTATGTACATACGTACGTACTTGCTTCGGAGGTGTGTACCTACACACAGAAACCCCCCTCCACCTCCAGCCACCGTTTAAAGACATAAAGAAGGTGTTTTGAAAAGCTATGAACAGCAAATGCCGTTTTCTGAGGGTGGTGATGATTTTTCATCTACCTCTGCCATTACAGCATCGCCTGGGGAGGAAATCCGCAGAGAATGATTTCTTTCATTGTGCCGTTTCGTACCTGAGTGTGAAAACTGGTGAAGCAAGGTAGAGTGGGGTTGACAGGAAGCACTGGTGTTCTCAGACACGTAACTGGAGACGTGTCAATCTCAGTGTCCTGCACTGATCGCACCCGACTCCTTTTAAAACCAAGAACTGTGGGTTTCACAATCACTGACTCCTACCGCACTATTAACTGGATTTCCCACATCTGCACCCAAGAGGAAAAACCTCTGATCCTCCTTCCCATCGAGAGGAGAGGGGTGTATTTTGATGAAGCCTGGCTCACACCTTCATCCTGCCTTGACTTCTGTGGCTTGATGACTTGAATTCCCGAAGTTACTAAATTTTGCCTCTCCCATGCCAACATGAAGCAACTATTCTTATCTGCTGATTTCTTCATACTACCACTAAAGCAGCAGCTGAGGTGGCTGGAGGACTCGTATTCTTGCATTGGTTGTGCAAACGTGATATCTCGGAACTTTCCTGGAATATCTGTGTGCATACTGAAGAGACGCCAGGCTAAAACTGAGCGTTGTGATCTTTGCATGGTGAGGTGCCGAAGGATGCGGGCGTTACCGCAGTGGGTCTGGGCTGCTACCTGCATCCACCCACCTGCTCCACCTAGTTCCCACTGCTGGAAACGCTGTGAGAGTGTTGCCATCACCCTACGGCCGAGGATGCTCCGGCTGACCAGAGAACTTCCTGCCACACTCCCTTCTCGATCCTGAATAAACTCTGAAGGTGGTTGTGAGGGGGAATCTGTGAACTTCTGCATCCTGAGTTTCGGTCACTCCTAAAAATCCAAGTTACTGCTGAATGAAGTGAGTTCTATGGCAACAGGGATTTCCCTGTTTTGACAGAGACATTTTTGTAAGTTGTAACTTCAAATTTAGATCTGAGTAAGAGTAAATAGGTGTTTATGGACTTACACCAGCTCTGAAGGTTTTCAGTAGAAAGAGGAACAAATATACATAATTAAAATCTCTGTAAGTGAATTTAACGCTATAATTAAGATGACAGGTTTGTTACAACTTTAAATCCTCATTCTAAGGCCTCTGTCATTTATGAGGAGCAGGCTTGGAATTCAAAAGCAAACCAGTTTGAATATACCTAAACAGTTTAATGTGCAGCAGAAAAGCGCTGGAAGGTGCAACTTTTATTGGCCATTTGCATTTTGAAGTCGTACCATCACAGGTATGAATTTACTGCGCAGCACTGCGTAGTCACCCATCCCCACGGGAAAGGCAGAACTCGTGAATCGCCTACGAACCCTCAGTGTTTCAGGAACAGCGACACCAAAGTGACTTTTCCAGGAAAATGCGGGATGCCTGTGGCTGCCTGACTCACGGTCCTGTGCCCTGACCACGTGTGAGGTTGCAGCTTTGCTAATCAACGGTTGGGAAAGTGCTTTTGTAAGGGAACGGGTGAAAAAGATATATCATTTAATCGACCGCAGAGAGCAAACCGCAGCAGGAGGTAGGGACAACATACCATGTGAGCCACAGAAATGAGAGATTGTCCCCTGCCAGTGGCAATTCTTCTCTGCAGAGGGCGTGTGCTGATCTTGTGGGGTGTCTAGAGCGCATCCCACCTAATGAGGATGAAATCATACAGGTTAGTCCTGCACAGAAAGGCATAAATACACAAAAATAAAGCCATCGTATGATAACAGCCGCATTTCTAGGCTCCTCTCATGGCGCAGCATTGAACACCATGAACTTAAATATGTTTTAGGAGCACTAGAAATAAATTTTGCTGCAGCTCCAAGCGGGTGGTTGCATCACCGTGGTGAGCGAAATGAGCAATGGTAATCAGGGGATGGGAGAAGGGAATTTTGCAGTATTAAGCATCCGGGAATTACTGGCATGGGTGATTGCAAGGAACATTTCCAATTTTTTTGTTTAACAAAGCCAGGCATGAGCCTTTCCCTCTGTGATATGGGCACCAGGCATTTCACTTTGTAGTTGAAAGATTGATCAGACTTTGAGGGTGTGGAAATGGAATTCTAGCAATAGATTTCATTGCTCATAGAGAATCGTTGAGAATCATCGTTGCTCGTAGAGAAATCAGCATTCCCAGGTTCATTGCGCCCGTTTTGCTGGTGTAAATTTCTATCCTGCTCAACACAACAGAAAATAAAGTCCAGTTATCCCAAAAGCATTTCTGTTAGGAGGGAAAGAATAGCGTGGAGTTATTATTTATTTGTTTCATTTGGGTTTTGGTTTTACTCACAGGCGATTTATTGGTGGCCTCGGTGGGCCCCAGCCCGTGGTGTGCAGCCCTATTAAAACGGAACGCAGTCCCACCAGGGATGAAATGGATCCATTTGCTCCAGATTAATTCAGTCGATGAACTTTTCACACACTGAGGAAGCCAAGACTGCAGATGACATGGTTTCGGTTTGGAACTTCAGGGAACAGATGGGAAAGCGGCAGCATTAATGGGCCTTAATGGATCCAAAGGACCACATTTATTGTTTGGCTTCTGTTCAGAATTTTTTTTTTTTTACTAACTGTGCCTTGCTGAATCACCTCAGAGCCCTTTCAGAAATTTTTGCCTTCATTTCTGTACTGTACATTTCCTCCACTTTTGATCCTGCCTTGGTTTTTGTCCTTCATTACAGGTTCGAGTCTCAATAAACCATGGGCAGTCTCTAGCTGGTTTGACCAGTGACTGTCATCCAGGCAGATGCCAGAAGGGCTGAAGGGAATAGGCAGGAATGTGCCCTCTTGGTCCCTGCTCCAGGGATGGTGGGTGCTGGGGAGGATGAGGAGAAGCACCTGCAGAGAGAGGTTCAGCTCAGGGAGACATAGAATCACAGAACCATTTTGGTTGGAAGAAATCTTTAAGCTTATCAAGTCCAGGGATGGAACTCTACCCTGGGCCAGGCCTGGACAACCCCAACAGGGAAGAAATTGTTCCTCAGGGCCAACCTCAACTTCATATGCTCTTCCTAACCAGCATCGCCTATTGCCACTGTTGGAGAGAGAGGCCTGGGCCAGATGACAGAGCACAGGACTGTCCTTCCAGGGCATTTCTTCTTGTGCTCTGTTCTCAGAATGATTTTTTATTAATCACTACAGAATAGGACGGGCACCAAACGGAAGTTTGAGGTTATCCATGTAGGACAAGGGTTTGTTTCCAGTACAGTTCTGGTCTCCCAAAGAGATATGGAGAACAAATACAGATACTGATTATCATTATTTAAATACTTTTATTTGGGGGCATAGTGAGACAAGAAACCAAGAAAAAACAGTGGTATATTGTTTATAAAAAAGTGTTTCTCTCCAGTTCACGTTGGTGATTTTGTGCAGTTACAAGAAGACTGAGGTGTGGGTCTCACTCAGAGAAATGAAGTTCCAAAAATCTTTATTTCTGAACTTCATTTCTGGAAACTTGATTATATCCTCCGGTGCCTCTGGAACTGGAGGTTAAACTAAGGAGACCCTGGAAATGAAATGCAGCTTTTAAAACCCCGAACTGATGATGGTGGTTCTGCGCGGTTTGCTTTTACCACACTTGTCTGATACCTTGATACCTGATACCTTGGGCCATCAAATGTGCTTTTGTAGCTCTGTCAGCTGCAGAGGTCCCTGCTACCAGTCCCCATGGCACACCGCAAGGCTGGACTTAATTTTAAATGCAACATCAAAAATCTCTGGACTGACACTGGAAGTGCTTCCTCTTTGCATCTGTTTTCTGTGTGTTTGGTGAGATGTAATTTTTTCTTATTTCTTGCAAACAGCAGTTTTGTTATATCTCTCCAGTTGTTCTGCTCCCTGACATTTCAATCTGTCTCAGCCTTCTGCTGAACTGGAAAACAATACCATTAAGTGAAATGCGAAAAGAAAAAGAGAAACTAGCAAGCTGGTAATTTATTAAGTGCAGTTTAGCATGACTCAAATACGGACAAAGAAGCACGTGGAAAAAACAAATAAAAATTAGGTATTGTTAAATCGGGAGTGTTTTGTCCTCGTCGTTTGATGAATGAGGTACTGCAGGTCTGTCACCACACTGAAACCCCAGTTCCTGCGGCATCGTGCTACGTGAGAATGTCTCAGCGGCGACATGAGAGGGACGTGGATAAAGCTGAATTACAGCAAGCGCTGGGTTTTCTTTAGTCACCCCCGGTTTTAGTCAGCAGCCAAACCATCGTGTCAAACCTGGCATTTGCTTGCATGAAACAGATAACCGAAACTCTGAGCAAGCCCCGTTTTCCTGGGAAATTACTGGTATTGCCACAAATAAAAAGGCTTTCGCACGCAGAACGCATTTTCCTGGGTGATGCTTTGTATCTGGTGCCCGAAGGGTGCCTCACTCTTTCTCCAAACAAGGGCTATAAATAGAGAGGCGCTTTGTGCCGGTTTAATGCTGAGTATGACACATTCCAGCCCGCGCGGTTTTTCAGCTGGTAGTTTTTGTTTGCCTGCGTCGGGACTGAGCGAGCCCAGCTCACCGGAACGCCCCCGCTCCTTGGAAGAGAAACCTGGGAATGGGCTGAAAGATCCGGAAAGGGCAGAGCCTGGAATACTCCCGAAGCCAGGAGGGGAGGACACCGCAAGCTGACTGAATTACCTGGCTAATGCGGGGAGCATTTTGTTTGCAAACAGCCATGAACTTTTGTCTGAACCACCTCCCTCCCCCCCCACCCCGGCCTTTCCTGGTGTCATTTTAAATCCAGTCCCTAATGAGGAGCATCATTAGACTCAGGAGGGGTGAAGGAAATTTTTTATGGCAAATCAGAAAGCAGTCCGAAAAATGCTATTTTTTTTGTTGTTGTTAAATCTGGCCCCCTATTGTTTCCATACGCCGGGATCTGGCACTCAGAGAGCCAGTCATTTCCTCTGAACACTTTCAGAAAACATCAGGAACGATATGGAACATTAACGTCCCTTATGAATAGTTTCAGTTTGTGGGACAACAACTACAGCATGGAGACACGTTTAGAACCCACCACAGGGGCTTCCTCACCTGAGTTTCTGTAGCAATACAGCCCTCAAGCTCACAGTCACCACCCTGCTAGCAAAAATTCCTAAAATTCATGTCAGCAACAGTTTCCTGGATGCCTTTTCTGTTAACAGATCTCGGGGCAACGCCACCTCTTCAGTTCACACCTGACTGCTGAGGTCTGTGCTGGATCCACCATGCTCTGGTGTCAACCTGGACCCTCGTGGCGTCCACGTAGGCAGCCTGGACTCTCTCTGCTCGGGAATCCCACGTCCCTTGGAGGCAGGCAGTGGTGAGACTCTTTCAGGGACAACCACAGGCAGAGCCCTCTGCTTCTCTCAGGTACGGCGTTAAGGGCAGATGTCATGCAAACGGAAAGTCGGAAGCGCCGCAGAGTGCTGGGGGTGTTCGTTGTGAAGGCAACTGTGCGACTGTGTGTTTTGGGAAAGCCAGGGTGTACACAGTGTGCTTCCAGTGGATCTACCAGCTGGTTTGCCCAACCTGCTCTGTGAGAGGACTCTAGAGGATAAACAGCAAATCTGACCTTGAGCTGACAATAAATTGACTAGCTTTACTGTCCCTCTTCTGGGGCTTTAGAAGTTTCATGACGAATTACGCAAAGCTCCCGTTCCTGGGAAACATTGCCTATGTGGGCTCGTTACTGTTCCGTGTGCCGACAGACCCGGATCCTTGCGGCCTCATATTGATGTCACTGCAGCTTTAATCTGGGCTGAACTTCTCCGACCAAAATAGAACTATTCCTTACTCGTGCCACTGCAGACAAGGTTAGTACAAAGCGATGATCAAAGCAACTGCTCCAGCTTCTAACGGCTGGGCTGGGACAGGCACTGGGAGCTGCGACTCCGCGGTTCTGCACTGCTTGGGAGGGGCCTGTTTGCACAAAGCTTTATAGAATCACAGACTGGTTTGGGTGGGAAGAGACCCTTGAGCACCATCCAGTCCAGCCCCCTGCAGGGAGCGGGGACATCTGCCCCCAGAGCAGGGGGCTCAGAGCCCCACGCGCCATCACAGACTGGTTTGGGTGGGAAGAGACCCTTGAGCACCATCCAGTCCAGCCCCCTGCAGGGAGCGGGGACATCTGCCCCCAGAGCAGGGGGCTCAGAGCACCAAGGGCCAACCTGACCTGCCATGGGGCCAGCCATGGGGCTGCCCCCCCCTCTGGGGGCAGCCTGCGCCAGGCTCTGCCCACCCTCAGGGTCAAAAAATTCTTCCTTCTCTCTGGTCTGAATCTCCCTCTTTTAGTCATATTTAAAACTCTTGTCCCGTCACAACAGCCCCTGTTGAAAAGTTTGTCCCCATCTTTCCTGTAGTCCCCTTTAAGTACTGGGAGCCACACTCAGGTCTCCCTGGAGCGTTCTCTTCTCCAGCTGAACCCCCCTAAATGTCGCTACCCCTTTGTTTTGGTCCTTTGGCAGACCACCCTCCTAGACTCTTGGCCCTCCTCCATCTCTTCAGCAATCCTCCGAGCCCCATAGACAAGGTTGCAGATTTATTATGTTGTTCCAGTTCTTTCTTTCCTCCCTGTGGTGAATTTTGTTCAGGGCAATTCTCTCGCAGATCCTTTGATAATTTGCCCTTTACTGAACACTCTAACTCGTACTCTCATTACACGTCTGAGAACCGTGTCCTCATTCAGACTGCAAAATCCTTACAGCCCACGAGCTGAAAATCAGTTAGAACAGGTAAAGAAAATAATGTAAAATTTGGAGTTATTGCACCAGCCAGTAGCGCTTGTGTCCAGCAAACCTCCCAGTAAACAGCCTTTCTGTCAGAGATCCTTGCTCACCTGACCTGGCTTCGTTTGCAGCGAAGACTGAAGATTTCTTACTGCAGCGTGCTGATTCTATTGCAAAACAGTGTGATTATGGGATGTACATTGCTTTTTAGATTGCCTGGAGTATACGATGAGAAAACAGAGACAGCCACTGAAGAAACGCTGAGCACAAGGGCAGGAAGAGCCCGTCCAGCTCAACAAGCCCCGGCTTTTCTTTGTGCCCTTGTTTATCTGGAACTCACTTCCCTTCTCTTTTCACCCTGCTCCTCTAACTCGTTCCAAACTTTTAATTTCCAGCGCTTTTTCCATGAGCACTGTGTAAAATCTTGGCATGAAGAGGTTGTGATGGAAACATTTCCCAGTTCCTTCTTGGTTTGGAACCTGGGGGAAGCTCTAATCTCTTTGCCTGCGGTTGGGAAGGGCAGTGCAGGCAGGGAGCCCACGGCCTCAGACTGCTGCCTGCATTGCGGCTTAGCTGAGTTTAAAAATTCTTGTGCCAAAGCAGATTAGCCTGAAAGCTGCTCTAATAAACTTTAAAATAACCCCAGTTGCTCGTGGCCAGACTTTTTGAGCAGCGTGGCACGGAGCCGTCCCATCAGTCTTCCCTCTCCCGTGTAAGCACTGTTAGGACAAGGGGATATTGGAAGAGATCTGTAATTTTCCCTGCACCATCACATTTCAACCAGCTTGGAAAATCCTGCCTCATTTCACGAGGAAGGTAAATGTGTGATGCTTGTGAGGGACGAAGTGGATACGCTCCATCAGGTTTTAAAATGTCTCGTTCAAATTACTTATTACTTGATATTTTTAGAACGTTTAAAGCACATGCTTTAAACTCACCCCGCCACAAGGAGTAACCCCTTTTCCTTTTAATAATAGCTGCTCGCCATTGCCTTTTGTTCTTTATTTCAGGAGACAGTTTTGATCCTACACCAGCTCTTAGCCTTTGTTCTGTACCTTTTAGCCGGTAATCTTTGATGTGGAGCAATGCTAACTATCTTCTGAAAAACTAATTAAATTAGAATTCTCCTTATCTATCACAGCAGTAATATCTTCAAAGAATTCCAGCAAGTTAAGGTTGAATTCCTTTGCTTCAGTTCAGTCCACGCGTCTCGAGATGTTATTCCCCTAACAGAGAGCTCTTTAAAACAGCTTTCAAGAAATTCTTCAAGCGGTCTTCGAAAATCAGTGGATCACCATCTCACCCTGCTCTGCCATGTAACTTTTTTTTGATGAGTGACCTTAAATTCTTTATCTTTTTTGTTTTATACCAGGATCCAACTGTAAGTTAGTGAACTTCATTTAAAAATTAAGTTAAACTAAATTGAATTAAATTAATTTA
>NW_010395968.1:0-1607 GCF_000710305.1 Buceros rhinoceros silvestris
GAGGAGGTTGTAGAGAGGTGGGGGCTGGTCTTGTCTCCCATGTAGGAAGTGACAGGACTAGAGGAAATGGCCTCAAGTTGCACTAGGGGAGGTTTAGGTTGGATATCAGGAAAAACTTCTTTACAGAGAGGATTGTGAAGCATTGGAACAGGCTGCCCAGGGAGGTGGTGGAGTCACCATCCCTGGAAGGGTTTAAGAGACGTGTGGGTGTGGCGCTGAGGGACATGGTTTAGGGACCCTGGCAGTGCAGGGTGAACAGTTGGACTCGATGATCTTAAAGGTCTCTTCAAACCAGATTGTTCTGCGTATTTAGCACTTGGAAAAGCTGGCTCAGTTCTACACTCCTTTACTCTTTCATTTTCAGCTTCTCTCCATTTCTGTTTTGCTGCCTTCGAAATGGAAGTGTCCACAGAATTTTCTGAAGTCTGCAGATGAAGTCTGTAAGTAAACATACACCATTAGAAAAGCTAGTGATGCCTCGTGGCCTGTGCATCCTCAGCTTGTTCAGTTTAGGTAAGTTTTGGTTTTTAGCTCAATTTTGTAAGCCTCTTAATTACATGCTAACGTAGTAGATGACAGTAATTCACACTTTGCCTGTAGCACGTCTGCTCACAAAAGTGCAGGGATGAGGTTATCTGCAATCTTAATTTAAAAATTAAAGCATTTAACGAGAATAAACTCTGCTGCAAGCAGCTATGCCATACCTTAGTCAGCAGCGCCGTTTGAACCTGTAGCTGCCTCTGCTGGTGTCTGCCATAGGACTGGCAAGACTATGGATGCCCCACAGCTTGCTTTCTTGAGAGGGGCCGTGGTGCTTACACATGTTGGTCACAGTATGTGGCAAGAGGACATGTTGCTGAGTGCTTGCTGTAATATTCTGTAAATAACCACAGGGATGGAAAATAAGCACGATCTGGTTTGCTGCATCTCAGTACAGCTGCCCTAAAAGCTTCCAGGTGTTTCCAGTTCTTAGGCTGTGTGGGAACACCTGAGCTCATCCTAGGCTGGTGGTGTTTAGCTAGATGTTAACTGCAGGCCATAGTAGGGAGTGGTGATGTAAGGAGGTTTATATCTTCATGCAAGGTGAGGGGAGTTTTGTGGAACAAAGAAAAGGTGCTTTCCTAGTGAAAATTACTCTCTCTGCAGAATTTGAATAATCTGTTTGCAGACACAGAGGTCAGAGAGATGGTTGGCTTGGTTGCTTGCTTTTTTTTCCAGTCATGCTGGCAGTTTAAATGCAGGTAGGTTACTCATCTCTGTAAAATAAGAAGTTATATATGTTAAGAAGAGGAACATTGCAGAGGAAAAGGGAGTTCTTCAGAACTAATGGATGAGGTAGCAGCTTAATTTCCACGTAACTTGCATGGAAATGCTTGGTGGATGATACTGTTAGGATACTTTTTATGCAGATTGAAGTCTTTCTGTAAGACTTGTTCGGAGTTTGGCTATTGCAAATGAAGTATCTGACCCAAAGCTAAGAGTCTTGGGGGTTGTCATTTCATAATTAAGTAGTTCTTCTGAACTGAAATTGTCTGAAATCAATAGTCTGAGCTGCAGCTTGGGGTCCTCAGACTGCATTTCTCTGGTTGAAGGTTTGAAGGAAAGAG
>NW_010395968.1:1760-23986 GCF_000710305.1 Buceros rhinoceros silvestris
GAGTGATGAAGATGAATTGCGTTCTTTAGTTGACATCCTCGATGAGTAAGTATGAGAAACGTAATAGATGTGTTCTTAGCACTTGGATGGTTGAGTATGAGTAAGTATCCCCCACCATTAATCACGCTCTGTCAGCATCTACAGTGTCTTTTGTTTTTCTGGGAGCAGGCAGCCAGCGTGATGATAGCTCCGTGCTAACAGGAAAAGCTGATTTGGAGATTTTTGTGGGGATCACAATGGTCTTTCCAAAATTTAGAAAAATATCCAACACCATTAATTTTTTTTCCCCTCTTTTTGGGGCTTGATCATAGCTCTTGCAAGTTGTCTTTTACTGGCAGAATAATGGGGTCCTAGGGACCTTTGGAAGAGTTTGCACTGCCTGGACTGTTCTTGAAGGCAATGAGTTCATATGATAAAGAAATATCTCTATATGTAAAAGCCTGTGATCAAAGTATAAGACACGAAATCTTATCAATGCTTATAAAATATCTAAAGGGATAAATATCTAATGGGACCAGACTCTTTTCAGTGGTGCCCAGTGATAGGACAAGGGGCAACAGGCACAAACTGGAACACAGGAAGTTCCACCTGAACATGAGGAAAAATTCCTTTGCTTTAAGGGCGACTGAGCACTCGAACAAGCTGCCCGGAGGGGTTGTGGAGTCTCCTTCTCTGGAGACTTTCAAAACCCACCTGGACATGATCTTGTGCAATGTCCTGTAGGTGAACCTGCTTTAGCAGGGGGGTTGGACTAGATGATGTCCAGAGATCCCTTCCAACCCCTACCACTCTGTGATTCTGTGAAACAAGTCAGTTCAAATGATGTTGAAAAAAGCTAGGCTTGTAAATAACTGCAAATATTAAGCAACTTCAGATTTGCTGATCAGAAGAGGGGGTGTAGCTTCGCTACTAGCAACATTGATTTGAAGTTTTATAGACCAAATCAACAAAACAAGGTAATCGGGAGTAAGTAGTGTTCACCAAAGGCTGCTACAGGAACTGAAGGGTGAAGTAGCTGAGCTGCTACCTGGAGTCATCACTTGTGAGCGTGAGAGGATGGAAAAGTGTCTTAATGTGTAATGCAAGCTTCTTGAAAGGTACCAGTGGGCTCTTGGAAACTGCTGATAAGTTTGGGCTTGAAAAAAAATAATAGAAGCAATAATAAATGATATATTAGTGGAAACCTGAATAAATTATACTATGGAAGAGTTGGCTTAGCTTCCGGAGGGAAGTCATGCCTTATGAGCTGCCTGGAAACTCTTGAAAGGATCAGTTAGAGTGGACAAATGTTGAGATTGACTGCATGGCTTTCAAAAAAAAAAAAAAAAAACTTTTGGGAATTTCACCACAAATTCTCAAAGAAGTAAGCACTTCTGGCATCAAGAGAAAGGTCTTCCTGAGGTTAAATAGCAAGTGAAAAGCTAGGAAAGACAGCATAGGACAAAGTGGTCAGTTTTAACAGAAGAGAGAGGTCTGCAGTGCAGCCCTTGACAGGTTTTAACACAAAGCTGCAAACGCTGGCTCAGAAGATCCTCAAGTGCACATTGTTGGAAGGGTGCTCTGGAAAAAAGCATCACTGTGTTTCTGTGATTCATTGTGCCTCTTGAGACGTGCGCATTGCTTTCCATTGACACCGAGAATCCTGCAGTGACTAGCTCAGCCCGAGCCAACTAACCTTTAGATGGCTAATTGAAGTAGAACGAATCCCACCCGAAAATAATGAGTTTATTTCTAGGTAAGGGTAACATGGGATAGAATTTTCCCAGTTTGGAAGTTCTGCTGATGACTTCAATCACTCAGACGCCCTATTGGTGAACTAAATGCGTTTTAAGGATATGCAAAGCGGGGACCATCACATGATTTAGCACCATTTCTAGTCACATTCAGGAAATGCAAACCGTGTAAGAGGGGTGGAGAATCCAGTCACATAATTGCTGTCAGTGCTTTTGAGCATTCCCAGCATCACTGAGCAGCACGCCCAGGTACAAGCAAGTGTGCTCCCCTCTGTTGCTCCCAGTCAGCTTTGCAAGGCACCTGCAAACTCTGTTTCCTTTGGCTTCTCTGATCATTCACGCTGCTGGGATCCACTAGCATTGGTTTAAATGAACTCATCTTTCATTGGATACTCCGGCAGGCCATGCAAATCCTCAAGACCCAAACCATTTAGAAACTTAACTCATCAAAAAGGATACCACATTGACATGTTTCTCTTCCTTTCACGTGTCCTATGGATCAGAGGAAGATAACAGAACAAGATTTTCCCAAAAGACAGGAGCCACTCATCACCATGTGGCCATGCATAAATAGCTCTTTCTGGAATAAAGAAAAATAAAAATAATGAAGTGTTAAGTTCTGGGTGAGTTGAATATTTACTGAAAGCTGTTTCTTTGAATAGCTCTCTATTCAGTCAGAAATGAATCCAGAGCACAGCTTATTATATTGGAACTCAAGGGCAAAACATAGATACTCATTTTAAAGCAAATGTGATTTGTTCTGTAAAAATACAATGAGATGCAGTAAACAAACCACAAATAAATCAGGCAAGCCTAACACCTTTTCCAAAAGGAAGGCAAAACGCTAGCCTAGTGGGTGCTGTTTCCATGCATCGTTACAGAGGGTATTTGCAAATCTTAGTACAGTTGTTCTGAACTGTACTGCAGCTCTGCACCATTTCCCATTAAAATGAGCAAACTGAATTTTCCAGCCCGTGTGTGTGGCTCTGTAACAAAAGCCAAAGGGGTGCTTTTGTCAGCCAGATGGCGAAGTGAATGTGTGAGCTGCAGCTCCTGAACTCGGGCTGAACCTCCCAGTTATGGTCCCCGTGCAGGCACAGCTGTCTCCTCGCCCAGGAGACCTGGCAGCCACTGGAGAGAAAGCCTGTCAGGACGTGATCCCTCATTATTTCTGCTTGGAAAGATCGTTAGCCTGACCACAGCATTTTCAGATACTGGAAAGCCTTCATAAGTCCACTGATGTGGTCACTTAGACAACACATGCTCTGTTTACCTGAGAGATGACATAATGAAGAAATAATCTTTAATACTACACACAATTCAGAGGTGTTTTCCCTCCTCTCCCTTTTTTTTTTTCTCCCCAGCTTATGAGGACTTATTAAATCCTTCCAGATTTTCGAGGAGGGTTTTGTTCTTAAAGATGCAAAGGAATTTTAATGTAGCTCTTGCTAATGGAAAATCTCATCTTAATTACAGATGGAAACTTTGGCCCCTGAGCGAGTGCTTAGTAGTTGATAGCTTTAAAGCTTTCCAAGCAAAAGAGCTCCTCCTCCCCTCTCAGCTCCCACTCTATTTCCAGTGATGTGTGTGTGACTCAAATAAAGTTGCCGTTGTCTCATCCAGTGTAACAGCCCTGGTCAGTACTAGCGTAAATCCTCTGTTAACAGGCTCGTAGTGGCTACAGGAGCATTAGGCGACTGCTGCCAAACTCCCTCCCCGTTGCAGGAGCAATGCCTTGGGGGGGGGGCAGCACAGGGCCTCTCAGTGGCTGTGGGTAGCAAAATGCAGCAGCAGTCTGTCTATGGGAAGAGCTGGCAGCTGACATGGGTGGCAGGCAGCTGCTTGGCGGCCCAGTTTCACAAGAACAAGACTTCTGCAATAGCTGGGCATGCTCACCCTCAGCAGCGAGAGGCCTGATTTCCTCCAACGAGACCATGCTAGTGCTGGGAAGGTTCCGCACGTGTTGGACTTGTCCACTCTCTGCTGCCAGGTGGCTTTATTGGGTTCAGGGCTGGCTGCTGCTTTCGGTTAGTTGCTGTATCACAAAGTGACGGGTAGCGAAAACTACCCCAGTAATTTCCAAAGTCTGCAACTGAATAGCTCTTTACTTAGTCAGGAATAGTCATCAATAACAACATCTCCCTCTGGACGCTCTTGCATTTCCTCTTTGGCAGGAATCTGAGCATCTTCTTTTCATGTCCTCCGCAGGGGCTTTCTGAAAGAGTGGCAGGTGGGAGTTTGGGAAACCTGATCATCTTTTCTGAAGGTGCACACGTGTAAACATGTACTGAATTGTACTTGCACAGGAGGTGAAAGTGGAAGCACGCGATCACCTTGCGTGTCCTGCTGGAAAACAGAGGTGGACCAAGATTTATACTACTAGCCACAGCATGGAAGTACCTCGTAGGAGTAACTGAGTAGTGGGACTCAGACCTGTAAGTTACAGTTTGTTCTTTTCTAATCTTCCCTCCAAGGCAGGACTCTGCGTGTGGTGGAGATTTCCAGTGTGTTCATGTTTATTTGCATGGTTTTTGTGTTGGAAGGACTGTTGAAGATACATTTATTTCTCTTAATGGAAGGTAATAGGGTCTGTGATAATTTTTTTTTTACTTTTTTATTAGCATATGGCTGAAATTTATAATTAATTCCTCTAAAAACTGTCTTTGAAAAAGAGAAAAATGTATCTATTTGTAGAAAAAGCCATTGTATTAGAAGGGGCAGAACTGTCCCCTGTGGTTTTTATTAAATGTGATTTGAGTTTAACTGGGTTTGCAGAAAAGGCAGGTAGATAATGCAGACCCCTTCTCTTGTTTTCTTAACTTTTTCTCTGGTGTATGTAATTCTTGTCTAGTGTGACACTAGCAGAAATAGACAATTAGTCAGGAATATCCTAAATAACTATGCAAACTAAAAAGGGGGATTGCCATCTGGAGTTGGATTTTTCAATCAAAATGGCAGAAATTAAGGACTCCTGTCGTTATCTTAGATATATGGCCTGCTGTATGTATACAGGGATGTCTTTTCATACTATGCCTTTATATATTAGTAGTCAGACTCTGGCCCTGAATGCTGCTGTTAAACTCTAGGGTCTAAGATGTGGTCTCCAACTCTACATAAATAAATGCAAATGATGTTGAGGGAGTCTGAGTTCAGGAACAGTGGTGTCATCTGATTATTAAAAAAAAAAAACCACCCTCTGAAAAAATACAGAATTGTGCAATAATTATGTGGGTATGGTTGTTAAAGTACTGCAAATGTTTAGAAACACCTGTTGGATGGACAATAATTTAGGCAGCTGCATTGGGTGTTGGTGGTTTTTTGCAGTTAAGTGCCTGTGTATGAGCTTGCCAGGCTGAGGTCATTTGCAGTCCAAGACAAGGTTGTAGATATGGTTTGGAAGGTAGAGGTAGCGATAAAATCAGTTGGATTAAAATCCAGGAGGGGAAGACATGATTTTGTTGTTGTGATATTAACTTGCAAGGAAACACTTTTGCCATAAATTGTACTGTATAAACTCGTGTGTGTAGTCTCAGACTGGAGCACCAGCTGTGTCTGTTGCTGGAGAGTTCTAGTTAACAATGCACGTCAGAAAAAATTACAGCAAGATTTATTCATACCTCTTCGAACAGCAGAAATAAGGTTGAAATCCATGTGCCTGTAGACAAAAGGTTTTGTCCTAGTTCATATCCTGCCCAAGGATGCTACATCACAGTGATACAATGCCATTGTGATGGATGACAAAAAAAAAAACAAATTAAAGCATAGTTCCTAATTAAAGTCTGCAATAGGTGTGCCAATAACGGACAGATTAAAGTGTGAGCACAAGTCCTGCAGCATGAAGCTCTGAGCGTTGTGATGGGTGGGTGGGTAGGTGGGGGGTGAGTTTGGGATTGACTTGATCAAGCCTGAAGAAAGAAGGCTGAAAAACAAGTTCCATTTAAATTTTTTAAGTCAGTGTTTAGCTGTGGTTTTTGTCAAGGTTTTTCTTCAGTTAGTCTTTCTGGAGGGGAGACTGTCCAAAAGAAAACAAGGAGTCTCGTATTTAATGCTGGATCTTGCAACAGCGATTCTTTGGCAGGGCTCTGTTCTGGCAGCAAAGCAGAAGATGCACAGCGCTGCTTCGAGCTGATACAACATCAGAGGGATCTCTACTCAGAGGGATGTTGCAAAGCAGTGTAAAGAAGAAAGCAGGTGGTATTGGGGCATTTCTTGAGCTGGTATTTCTTGACATAATTCTGTAAGACACTGGTATGAAGCACTTGTATTGGTGATCATTCTATAGTTTTAAAAAAAATGGAATTACTGGAAATATGAAAAGTAGCATATGTGATAGTTTCCTGGCTAATCTTGGTTTGCCTCAGAAATGCTGTGGTGATGCTATGCTTCCAATAAACATTAATATAACAAACCACGCTCTGTTTTCAGCACTCCTGATGATGACTCTCCTCTCAAATCTCTGTTTGTTGTCTGCTCTGGTGCAGTGGTTACGGCACTCTGCCAGCGCTTTTCCTCTCTCACTAAACTGAAGGTCATATCAGCTAGTGAGGACTAACAGAGTTGGCAAAACAGAGATGGCATTTCTTGCTCATAGGGGGTCGCTTTTCTTGTTCTTGGATTTCATGGTTCCAGGTGGAAAAATTAGAGTGACTATTTGGTACTTCTGCTCCCTATGGCAAATGAAACCAAGACATAAAGAGCAACGTGAGAATGCGAAAGTCAGTATAATGTGAGTACTTGGAAAAATCCCAAATAAATCAAAGTCTAGCTTTAATCTTCAATGATTTGCCTTGGAGTGTTTTTTCCTGTTCATACATATCTCTTCCTATCATATTACAAACAAAGTTCACCTGGGGAATGGAATTCAAAATGTACTAAACCAGGTTTGGTTTTGGGGTTTTTTTTTGTTTGTTTTTCTTTTTTTTTCCCTTTTTCTTCCTTTTTTTTTTTTTAAGGCCAGTAAGCGGTTGGTTTCAAATGGGATAAGTATTCTGTGTACTTCCAAACTCCCTCTTATGTTAGAGATAACGTTATCTAAGTGTTGCTCCAAAGACACATTTAAAATTAAAAAGCAGATTGAGATTTGAGAGCAGAAAAAAACCTCTTGGAGAAGTTAGACTTGTTCTGAACAACGTGGATCAAAGAGCAAATGCTCGAATGCCTCTTGTTTCTAAAGGTGGCATGTACCAAAACTGTCCACAGGACAGAAGTGTTCAGCCCTTGTACGAAGGGTCCTAAGCACAAACCTGTGGTTACTCTGGCACTGCTGGTCCCGTATGCCAGTACCAGTAACCTCTGCAGAGTGCTGCTCTGCTCTTACCTTTTTGTAACTGACATAGCTACAGAAGAGAAAGAAGGGAAGCAGGAATATGCCGTCTTTGCAGATAGGAAATGGAAAAGCAAGTTAATTAGTTTGGCTAGGAATATTCAGGAAATTTGCTGGCAAGTCAGGAAAATGGTTTGGCACATGCCAGTCTTCAAGTCAACCTGAAAAGAGCCTCCCTCTCAGGCACATCATTATTTAGTTATGTCTGTTTAGGAACCTAAATTTAATCCTTGTCTGAAAAGACATCCTGGGTTATCTGGAAATTTAAATTATGCTTAATTTTGAAAACAGTTAAATGTCAGTGTTTACTCATAGGAATTATCTGGTAGATACGGCATTGGATGTGCCAGGTATAAATGTACAAGCCAAACAGTTACACTACTCTGTGCCCATCGAGTGTTTCTGCTAGGGAACACAGCCTCAAGGGAAACACAAACACGATTACGAATTTATCTTTCAGTTTGGGGCTCTGGAATGTTTCTGTTTTAAAAGTGTTCTAATAAAATCAAAACATTGAATCTTTCCCAGCAAAGTTATAAATAGAAAGTAGGCACCCTCCTTCTTATACAGACAGATAAACTGCAGCAGGAGATTGTTCACAAAGTGGAAAAAACCCAATAAAGGTGCTGACATTTTACTTGTCGCACAGAACGGCTGCACTTCGGTAATAAGCAGCTGTTACTTCTCCTTCCCTTTGCCATATAACTGATTTATTCTCATGACTGAGAACGGCATGATGCAGCACGAACAAGACAAACGGCCCTTCTGCACAGCGACCCCACTGTGCCTCTGACGTGAGCTGCTGGTGATCTTAAAGTGTGGGTGGCCTCAGCAGCTTTGGGGCTGTGCAAGCCATACAGAATCCACTAGGAAGACAGGTTGAAATTTACTTCTGCTCCTGCATAATCCACACAATGTTTATTTGGCTCAGGAATTTACTCTATAGATGATGCAAAACTGGGAGGAGTGGCTGATACTGCAGAGGGTTGTGCTGCCATTCAGAGGTATCTGAGCAGGCTGGAGGAATGGCAGGCAGGAACTCATGATGTTTATCAAAGGGAAATACAAAGTCCTGCACGTGGAGGGGAATAACCCCAAGCACCAGGACAGGCTTGGGGCCCATGTGCTGGGAAGCAGCTTTGCAGAAAAGGCCCTGGAGCTCCTAATGGACATCAAGTTGACTGGTGTGCCTATGCGGCAAAGGTGGCCAACAGCATTCTGGGCTGCGTTAGCAAAAGCATTTCCAGCAGGTTGAGGGAGGGGATGCTTCTGCTCTGCTCAGCACTGAGCAGAGGCCACATCTGGGGTGCCATGTCCATTTCGGGACTCCTCAATACAAGACATGGACATACTGCGGGAACACCAGCAAAAGGGACTGAAGCATTTTACGTATAAAGAGAAACTGAAGAGAGGGTAGTGTTTATCTTATTGGGGGAGAGATGGCAGTAAAGAAGATGGAGGTAAGCTCTTCTCAGTCAAGTCCTGTGAAAGGACAAAAGGCAATGGGCACAAGTTAAAATACAGGGAGAATATTTAGAAGAGAGTTATTGCTGTGAAGATGATTCAATGCTGGAACAGGCTGCATGGACAAGCTGTGGAGTTGCCATCCTTGGAGACATTACAAACCTGACTGGACGTAGTCCTGAGTGCCATGCTCTAGCAGGCTATCCTCTGAGCAGGGGATTGGACTAAACGACCTACAGAGGTCCCTTCCAGCCTCAACAGTGGTCTTATTCTGTGACTTATATCCTCATCTTTAGAACATACCACATGATGTTCTTAATGATATTTGGTATTTATAGTACTACTGAATCTAGGAACATCAGCCACAGCTATGGCTCCCAAGGAGCTGTCAATACATGTAGACCAGATCACAAAAGAGAAGGACAAAGAAGCAAAGTGATTTGCTGGAGGCAAGCTGCAAGCCATACCTTCCTCAACCCTTGCACAGTGCTCTATTTATTTTTTTCCTTCCCTCAAGAACGCTCTGTATTTTGTTTCAAAGTCTGCATGGATAATGAATGAGATATGAATGCACAGATCTCGCTTGTTGTAAATATACTAATAGATTATGATTCTGAACCAAGTTTGCCCTCCATTCAGCACTTTGGGGAAATAGAGGTACATTCATCCTGTGTGAGAACCTCTTCAAAGATCCATTCAGAGCCACTCGTGGGAAGTGCTACACCTCTGGGTATGAGTGAGAGAAAAAGCACTTTAATTGAAGGCATGAGTAACCAACTGACTGCCAGATTGTGACGGGCCTCTGTACAAGCCCAGGATTGCACGTGTTCTGCTGGGAGCAAAAAACCACTACTGGGCTACCCAGCCCTCGTGCTTTCTATGAGCTGTCCAGTAGACCATGCACTGCGCAATGAAGACAAATCCTCGCCTGCTCTTGCAGGGTATCTGTGGGATCTGAAACTTTGGCTCCATGCAATACAGAGGGTTCATTCTCCTAAGAGACCTCCTAAATATGGCTTCTATCTATGCACAGAGCTGTGAGCTCTGGGTATTCAAATAACATTGAATGTTTTTAGTTTTGTGTAGGAAACAAGACTTTCTAAAATGCTGAGGGTTAAGACTAGTTTGGGGCACAAAACTGCTGTGAAATGGAAGGGGCAGTTTCACAGTTTCATGCAGTGTTCTTTTGACCACTAGTCTCTATAGGTACCAGCATACCCTTTGGTCCCTGTTGGAATTTTGTTTCAACTGGACGTGTCTGTTCAAGAGCAAAATGTGGCTTTAGCTTCCCTACAATGCTGTGGCATGTTATTCTACTCTATAATACATATGCATGACTCTTGTTCCATAGATGTGGAAGAACTGAGGTGCGTGTTCAGAGAAGGGCAACAAAGCTGGTGAAGGGTCTGGAGAGCAAGACTTAGGAAGAGCAGCTTGAGGGAACCGGTGTTGTTTAGCCTCGCAAAAAGTAGGCTCAGGGGAGACCTCATCACTCTCTACAACTCCCTGAAGGGAGGTTGTAGCGAGGTGAGTGTCAACCTCTTCTCCCAAGTAACAAGCGATAGGGCAAGATGAAATGGCCTCAAGTTGAGCCAGAGGAGATTTAGGTCAGATATTAGGAAAAATTTCTTTATGGAAAGGGTGGTAAAGCACTGGAACAGGCTGCCCAGGAAGGTGGTGGGGTCACCATCTCTGTAGGTATTTAAAAGACCCATAAATGTGTTTAGTGGTGGACTTGGCAGTGGTAGGTTTATGGTTGGACTTGATGATCTTAAAGGTCTTTTCTAGACTAAACCATTCTCTGATTCCGTAACACTGCACAAGTCTTCATGTAGTTGAAAATGTGGACTTCAGTTTCACCTTTTCTTGCTTGCTATATAATATGTTTCATTTTCTGTCCTTCCGTTATTAAAACCTGATCTACTCATGCTTTCCGAGAAAAAAGCCGTGATGGATCATGACTAATAATACAAAGCATCCATAAAGAAGGCGAAACAGGATGAGCAAAGCTTCAGGGTACCCAGAGATGCACTTATGCTGTTCATTAAAAATACACGAATCTGCTTCATGAGATTTGATAAACATTGATTTTGCTTGTAGAGAGCAAAAGATAAAAAAACAGCTCTCCTCATTTTTTTTCCTGCAAAATGAGAGGAACTGATGTAATTGTTCTAAATTCAGTACAATGAAGTGCTATCGGACCAGTGCCAGCAGTGTATTTCCTGCCAGTGTCTGCTCCTCCAATCAGTTTAATTATGAGCAATTGTTTGGGTTGTGCTGTGAAGAAATATTAGAGAATGGAAAAAAGAACATACTTCAGGTCATTATTTTGCAACTGATTCATGGTTTGGCAGAAACCATTAACTAGATTTTATGCTTTACAACGCTGTAATAGTATCAGCGTGGATCAACCTTGCCATATAAGCACATACAGCACAAATCCCCCGTTTATTTTGACAAGGTTCTAGCTGAAGCATTTGAAATAACATCAACTGTTGGCTAGAATTTTTGGTTAATCCTGTGCCTGCTTTTATCAAAGGGATCTAAACAGGCTAGGAAAAATTGGATATTGTTAACGCTTCCTATGTTTACCTGCCGCATCAAATTTTGATGATGATTTTTCTTGTGCTTGACACACATCTCATGTCTTGCTGTTACATGCAGAGGCATTTTGTAATCCTAGATAGGTTCTTTTGGAGGAGCAGGCTGAGGGAAGATGGTTCTTTCCCCAGCTTGCAGGATTGCACTCCTTCCTACAGTTTGTTTTCCTTGGGATGCTGAAAACTGAGCTAACCGGATTGCTCTGGAGGTGAATCCAGATTGTCCCTCAGCTTGCATGGAATGATTTCGGTGCAGCCTAGACAAGGTGTTTACTGGGACAGTGCTTCTGTGCTGAACAGTCTCAGTGTAGAGCTCCTGCAGGACAAAACCCAAAATACCAATTAGCAGTTAGGCAGCTGCCAGGACAGGAGACAACCGGGCACGGCACTCAGTTCTGAGGGGAAGAGGCCTTCACATTGCTGAGGCTCATGGAGCCACTCCTGGTATTGTTCCTCTGCGAGCAGAGGATTTTTGATTTCAGGGATTGTCAGATAACATTTATGAGGAAACTGGGAATAAAATCCCTCGGAGCACAGAAAACGAAGCATTTGTAACACCTGGGGCAAGTGTTAGTTTTCGGTGGTTCATGCCTAGATCTGATATATGACATGCTGCAACAGCATGCTCCCTCCAGCAATGTAACATAAACCAGCCCAATCTGGATCCTGTTCCAACAGAAAACAAAAGACGCACTTGTTTTCAGATCTGCTAATGGAAAATGTTCTTTTTTTCTGCTCTAGTGTGACTCGTGTACACTCCTAAGTTTTCTGATACTAGAATGAATTTTGGATACCTAACACATCTCTCCTTGCACCGTGTAATATGGAATTAAAGCAAAGACATAGGGTAAATGCTGCAGGCATGTTTCTTAGATGTAGTTTAAGACTGTTCAAGGGGTGCAAGGATCCAGCTGTTTGAAAAATCAAGGGGATCCAGCTGCAAATCATCCAAGACTTGAGTTTCTCCAATTCTGCTGTTAAAATGTGAGCAATGGTAATTTCTGGCAGTTCTGGAAGTTCTGAGTTTCAACGGAGTTCAGAAATAGCAGTTAGAGGAACACTACGTTTAGTACTTTCGTGTATCTGTTTAGCCTGAAGAACATTTAAAATGGAAGAGAACCTATTTTGTCTGACGGGGTGCTGCACCTCGGTTACCTAAGCATGGCTGAGAAAACCATTTTCCATTAGGGGGCTGTGTTTGCTGTGAATACAAGATCCGTCCTTGCTCGTAGAGATGTTACAGAAGTAATGTTGGTTGCTGCAGGAAGCAGAGCCTGGGGAAAAGAAACAGATGTTTGGAAAAGTAGGACCAAAAGCGTACTAGGAGATAAGGAGATAAGACCATGTGATGTGTCATAGACGGTACTAGGGAAGAGTGGAGATAAAAATCATGATATCCTAGGTCAATTTAATAGAATAAAACCATGAAAAACGATTTTATTCTAGCGACTGACATAGTTAACAAAGAAGGGCAGAGGTGGGTCTCATAAAGAAATTTCCATTACCACTGATGTTTTTAAGCATTTTATTTTGACAACAGTCTAAAAATAAAATTACGTTATAAAATTTTGTTGCCAGATTTATTACTGTTTTATTTTTTCCAGATGTATTTTTAGAGTTACCCAGAAAAGTGTCATTGATTTGAGAGCATGGCTATGACCTGTCCTGCCACTCTTGCCGCCTTCTGTTGTACCCTCAGGAATGATAGACACGACAGAACTTACCTGGGCCTTTCACCAGCCTCATTATACTGTCTAACACTACTTAGTGATTGTAAGCTTTTTGCCTCATGGGAAACTGCCCCCCGGACATCCCCTGGCTGTTCAGCATTGAACCTCATCTTTCATTGCACTGCCCCATCACTGAGTGATATCCTCATGACTCTGCTTTCATTTGTGATAAGCTGCCTCTTTTTCTATACCACTTATGAGCACATCAAAGGCAGAGGTCTCTACAGGAGTACAACCCCCACAGTGAAAGCTGGTTTTTATTTCTACCTTTTCTCCTCCCACTCTTAAAAACGTTATTTTATAAAGGATCTCCCCTTTTCCTTAACACCAGCTTTAGTTTATTAGGGGTCTTTGGGAAGGACCTCGTTCAAAGCTTTTCTGAAAACCCAAGAAAACTGCTTCAGGTATATCACCTTGCAGTAACTCTGTTAGTTTGCTGAGATGTGACTTCCCTATTTTCTGGGAACACTTCTCCTCAGGCTATCATATTGGGCAGTGTCTGCTGCTTCCATTTCTTGCTACAGTTTCTACCAATTTCTCAAGTCCAGAGGTCAAATTTATTGGTTAGTAACTCTTGAAGTCACACAAACTTCTCAAAATAAAACCCCGCCAGCCTCCCCAAAAAACCCAAACCACCAACCACCAACCACCACCCCCCCCAATCCCCAAAAAGCTGAATTTGCCACTTCACATTTTTCTGCTACTGTCACTGTTTTATAACAGTAGCTAGAGTGGGGTGTTACTAGCAAGGAACGGTTGTAGTCTCTATACGGCATCTCCTAGTATAGATGTACATGGTCTTTGCATATGGCCTAGTATGTAGATGAACTGTAGTGTACACAGTGCATGGAAGGAATTAGACTTCTGCTGAGAGTGACTAGCTGTATTTATGACAGTGAATTATGCAGTGTCTGAGCACTGGTACCCAGTCCCATCTGTATTGCGAAAGCTGGTGGAAAGGTCTCTGACATGGTTTTAGCCTGAACCAACTTTCACCCTTGTAAGCAATTCCTGGACACACTTTGGGAGTTGGAAGCCATACTAATAGCAGGTTTCTATGCAGCGCCCCCTATTTTGGAGTCTGGATTTAGTGGTAGAGAAGTTAATCACTCCATGGTATCCGGCCTGAGTGCTGAGGAATGGTCCCAGTTCTGGTCAGCATATAGCTGTAACCACGGTGCTCAAGCATGCCATGCTGGGGACTCTGCTAGGTACCAGCCTACAACTGCTCTTGGGTGAAGGGTTTTATCTTTTTGTTAATTTTCTTTCAGAAGATCCCAGCACATCTCCTGTGAAGAGCTGAGTGAGCTATAGTTTATTTGCACAACCTTATTTATATTCCATTTGGAGACCTCTGGTGGTTTTCTTTCATCTCTGTATGCTGATTCGTCCTGAAAACGTGCCATGAGGTGGTGCACATCTGCACGTTTGATGGATTCTGGGGCTCATCGGCAGGTTTCCCTTGTCCCATGTTCTCAGCTGGGTCCCACACGTGGTTTGGATTTGCGAGTTGGTCTCTTCAGCCTGATTTATTATCCCCTTTGTTCCACCTCATTCCAGAGCTGTTGGTTCTGCCCTGCAGCACTGGGCTGAGTGTTCCCATCCTCATGCAGTGCTTGTGCACTGCAATCACAGACAGGATCCTTCAGCAGTGCTCGCATCTTTTAGACCTTGTTCTTCTTTTCTGACAGAAAGTGCTACTCACATTTACAGTGTTATTGCTTCATGTCACCCACTGACTTAAATCTGTAATGTTTTACAGAGCCTTTATTTTGTGGTAAGAATCCTTAGTTTCACCTGATTTTGATGTATTTAAAGTAGACAAAAGTCTGGAGGAGGCACGCTGATACTTTCTCTCGCTCTTCCCCTGTATCTTTTTCCTTGCAGTGCTCTCAGCGCAGTCACCAAGCGAGCGAGCTCCTACCCCTCTCTTCCTACAAGGGGATCTCAGCATTCACACAAGAGAAAGCAGCAGCCACCTTTACAGGCCTCTGCAGGCTAGTCCTTTCCACCCAGCCCATTTGCACAAAGTGAGTGAGGTTTAAAGTCCATGGAGATAGCCCAGCAAAGCCACACTGCGGCACTGGATGTGACTGGCCAGCTTGTACCTCCTTTTGGATGATATGATACATCATGATACATACAACGATGCAATCAACTGACTCGAGCTGGCAGCATTAAGCTGCCACTGAGATCCAAACTAGTATCTCTGTCCAGCCCTTTGGCCTCACAATATAAAATGAAAAGCTTCTCTGTTTTCCTATCCTGTCTTTGATGCTAGCCAACAGCAGGTGCTTTGGCTAGTGATGTTTATACCCAGACTGTCTTGCTAAGAGTCACCCTTGATATTGCTAACATGACAATCTACTGTGCAGTACACATATGATCTTAAAATCCACGGAAAAAACCCACTACATAGTATATTACACAACTGAGTGTAGGAAACTCTCTGAGTACTCCTATAATACAAATTACTTCAAGATTACATATATTGCACGTTATCTGTTTTCATTTTTTTCTCCCTCAAGAATAGTTTGCATCATGCCCTTTCATGGATCTCTCAATTCATCTCTCACCTCAAGCTGCTGGCTAGGCTGTACACTCTGCAAGGAGGACTGGCTTTGCAGCTTTGTGCATATTTTTAGCGTTTTAATATCCCCTAGTTTTATTATACTTTTTTTGTGGGTCAAGCTACTTTACCTTGCAAACCTATTCATAAAGACAAAACCTTTTGGGGTCTCTTAAATGTTCTTATCAGAAAAAAAAAGTCTTACCACATAAATAGTAAAACCCAGTTTATTCTTTTTCTAGTTACACAGCAATGTTTCACAAGCTAAGCAATGATGATACTTGTCTGAAGGAATCCTATGTTTTTGCTCTTGGGGGTTATTTGCTTTTGATTAAAATTTGGCTTCTACCCTTTGTTTCTTATTTGCCTCACAGAAGGAATTCTCCCTTTGTTTGCAACCTGCTCTCTAGCGGACTATGTGAAAAATGTGAAGATGAGGAGTTTTACGGGGTCACTGACAGACACAGTGTTTCTGATTGGGACTTTTCACAAATATAGATATAATTCCTTTTTTTTCTCTCTCTTACATCTAATTTTTATGTTCATGCCTTCACTCTGTATTGGTTTGCCTTGTTCCCTTGTGGTTCCTGTCTAAGCAAAACAAGAGCTCCAGCATGACCAAAACTAATTGCTATTGCTTTCAGGTGCTGCGTGCAGATGCATGTCCTCTAACTGGTCCTCAAGCAGTCCAAAATGGTTGTGGTTATCTTCTGTTATTTATACTGTCTCTGTTGAAAGATGCTAAAGGGAATCCTGTCCTGCCTGGGTATGCTGTAGTTGTTCCATGCAGTTTCCGTTGGTTTTTCTATGTGGATGTCAAAGCTTGAAGGGCAATCTAACCTTCTAAGCACTTAGAAGATCTAAGGATCTTCTAAACACTAATTCACAGTCATGCAGATGAATCTGAGAAATCTGCTTCTTTGACAGACTTTGCCACTTTTTTCTTGGCATCCAAAGGACTGAGATAAAATTGTCAAGACTGAGGGATGTTGCACCAAGAAAACAGTCTTGTGACGGTGAAGAGTCATGACCATGGGCTGAAGGGACTGCTGTATCCTCTCTGCTGGAATCAGATCATGGTGATGTTAAAATAAGTCTATTCTTGGGGCTAAAAAAGAAAAATAGAGTTCAAGGGAAATAAAATTTGTACTATACAAATTTCAGTGGCTGGTGATTGGCCACTACAAAGTCTAGGAAAACAGTACCTGCTCAGTAAACAACCTAATGCTGTGCTATTCCTGCAATAATTGTGCAGCTCCTTCTAATGATATTGCATGGGGAGCGACTTCCTACCACAGGTGTCACAGATACTCTGCTAAAGATTATTTAGGTACTGAGAAAAACAATGCAGAGTGGTGGTAATGTGGCAGGAGGTGGGATGCTAATAGAGCTTTGGAGATTTCTCCACCATGTCTACCTCACACCAAAGATGGATTCTTTCCTGTAGGAATTCAAAAGTAAGTAACATGAAACTAGGCTGTCAAGCAAAACCAAACCAAAACAAACAAAGAAACAAAAAAATCCCAACCTGAAAAGCTTAAAAAAAAAAAAAATTATGGCTACTAGCCTGTTTGAAGTGGAAAATCCCCCAGCCAGTTCTTCAGAAAAACTGCAATTTAGGCTGTGCAGCAGGGTGAGTTGTAGAGAAGAGTAACTGCTGTAAACGACCATGAAGGGCAGAGAAATGTTAAAAAATAGACTATGGGGGAAATGGACAATATTGCTGGTGTCTTAAACCCTCTCACAAAGCCGAAGGTCAAGAGGTGTAAAGAAGTCCAGTCAGTATAGGGGGTTAGCTTGACAGAAGCTTCCATACATGGTAATGAAAGGAAGCAATTAGACCAGCTGCTCCCATGGTATGCTGGTGTGTTTTCCAAGAACAACGAAGGATTTGGATGACAGGGTTGAGTGCAGTGCTGCTCTGTGCTACCACAGGATTGAGTGCAATACTGCTCTGCGTTAAACTGCTGAACGCTCCTGGGAAGCAGCGCTAATGCCCTGCCATCTTGCAGCTGGACAGAAATGTTAAACTTACAGGCTGGGGGTTGGCCTGGCTGTGCATTTCTGTGGTGCTGTTGCCATCCTTGGCATCCTATCTAGGCAGTTCTGTGCTCATGGCTGGTTTCAATTTTTGCTATGCATACACTCACTACCTTTGAACGAGCTTGCTAGCTCAGGAGCAGCGGCACCACCGGCAACTATCAGGATTGCTTTTGGCCCAGAAGCGGATCAGCTATCTATGTGTTGCATCCGCACACGGTAACAGCCCCTAAGCAGGCTGCAGGCCAGAGCTTCCTGGGCACTGTTTCCCATCCCGGGGGTAGAATGGCTGAAAGCCTGATGAGGTGTGCACCAAACCCTCTCTGCAGGCAGTGCTGATCACCCTGTCCACACCTTGGCTGCTGTCTGTGGAGACAGTTGTTCCAGTAACACACTTACAGCACTCTGGGTGTATTAGCCCGTGGGCACTGCCAGACTTGAGTGGGACACACACACACACACACACACACACACACACACACACACACACACACACACACACACACACACACACACACACACACACACACACACACACACACGTGCTGCTGGAGGAGTCTGCTCCAGCTCAGTGCTGGCTGTGCTGAGCCCTGCCATTGCTCACTAGCTTCTGTTAGGTTCAGTTGAGAATTTTAAACATGAGTCTTTGTGTCAGCCTCTGGATGGTCACAAGTATCCTGAGTTAGGTGCAAGACCTGGGTGGGTTTCCCACTGTAGCACTCACTGCAGCTTCTGATTTTAGAAGATCTTTGCATGTTTTGTGTGAACTTCACAGTATTTCTCTAGCGTGTGGAAGAAACAGCTAATATTAGAAGAAAAGATTGTAATGGAGCCAGCTTCTAAATCTAGAGTGTGAAGGTATACAACCATTTAAAACCAGAAGTCTAACCTGCTCCTGGAGTAGTGTGGTACAAACCAGTTGTTAAAGAGTGTTGATGTTAACAGTGTGGTTAATGCAGCAACATGCTTCCTCCCACAAGGATCTTTCCTCGTGTCTCGGTGTCTGTTAACCCACCTGTTTGCTGATTCTAAACACCGACTCAGGCTCCTCATTAATCTCCACTTAGAAATGTGACCAAGCCCAGAAAGAAGGACCAGAAAGAAAGTAGCACAGATACTGAGGGAACCAAGAAGAAAGACACACAGTGAATGAGAAAATGGAGAAGCTTATGGTTTTGGTGCAAAGTCTCCAAAAATTCGGCTGATATGTGGAAGCAGTTCAAGTGAGAGATCTGCTTGTTCATAAGGGCAAATGAAGATTCTTCAGGACATGAAATGCAGGTAATTTTCTGAGTGTTGTAGAATTAGTAGTAGGTAGTAGGTAATATCTGCTACATATTGTGAGGAAGAGCAGATGGTCGTTAGCTATTGCTATGCAGATTCTGCATACTATTATATCCCCAGAAAGAATGAAATTTTGGAGATGGTACAGGAGAAGAAGAACCAAGAAAGGAAAAACCTTAAAAGCTTTTATTATAAAGCTGTGCTGGTTGAGACAAACATGCAGTCCTGGCGGTGAGATGATGCCATATTGTACCAGTCAGATACCACCCTGAGAAACAGGTTGGTAGGGAATCATAAGCCAACTTAAAAAGTGCAATTAGATGCTAAATTTCATGCCAAACAGGAAGAAATAGAAGATCTGCAAGTTGTGGAAGGATTTTTGCAGATCTCAGTAGAGAAGAAAGGTAACTAAGATGTCAGTCAGTGAAAACTTTTTGTAGATCCCGTCACAGAGTCCACTACATAATTAGGCAGAGGAAATAATTAAAGTATAAATACATTATACTGTTTTCCTCTCTGTGATGGTTATGGTGACAGTCATTTCATAATCTTAAGGCTTTACTCACAAAGTTAGAAAATATAAGACCTCTGTCCCAGCATACACTTTTGTGTGTATAAGTAATTCTATGTGTACCTCTTCCTCTTCAGTTTTTCTCTTGATATAATTTTAAACAATGGATCAAGAAGTAATTTAGTGATCCAGAAGTAATTTTAATTTTAAAAGAAAACAATACCAAGAAGTGCTGCAGAAATACTCTCACTTGCCACTCATGATGTATTGAGATAGTTGTGCTAGAGCATTGTTCACATCACTGAGTCGGCTTAAATTTGCTATCAGGTTTGCATCCTCTATCAAGAGGTAACACCTCCCAAATCTGCCCTGTCATCTGGTCTCGTTTCCTACTCAGAGCCATCACATTCCTGCCTTGGGAGTCTGTGCCACACTTCCCAACTCTCCTAATAACATTCCAAATTGTATTTTTCCCCAGCAAAAGCCTGAAGGAAAAAAAGTTAAAAACTACAAGTCCAGCAGTGAGATGTAATGTCAGGAATCCTGCATAATGAGATCTTTGAAGTAACTGTTCTAGTATTTAATGTATTGGTGAAGTTTCAAATGTCATTATGTGGATGCTGCACTTTCAAGAAAGATGTGGACCAGCTGGATTGTGTCCAGAAACAAACAAAAAGAATGACTGGTTTAAAAAAATCACGCCCTGTAAGTTGAAGACACTGGGGTTGTTTAGTCTAGAGAAAAGAAGACTAAGGCTTGATAACAGTGTTTGTTAAAATATTTTAAAGGATGCTCCAAAGGGTAAGGGAATAAATGATTTGTTCCAGTGGGGAAAGTACAAGAAGAAATGGTCTTAAATAGCATGTCAAGTGTTAGGGCTGGGCCAGCCTCTAGACAAATGACAGATGCTCTCTAATAACCCCTCTGTCTTTCCAAAGAGGAAGAAAAAGGGAATAAGGGAGACAGACTTATGGTTTGGAAAAGAAAACAGAAGATGCTTTAATGAAAATAACAACAATAAGATGAAATGTATCTACAAATATATACAAAACCAATACTGAACCCAACTGCCCTGATGGCAATCATGTCACCCTCACCACTGATGCTGCAGGGCAGACCCTGGGAAAATCCCAGACTGGACTCAGCAGCAGATGGGAACCAGGTTCAGGAGCTGGATTCTGAAACTGGCTTAAGGAATGCATGGATTAGGATCAAAGGCAGAATGGACAGAGTCCTCCTCAGCCATTGAAGAAGAGAGCTTTCCCTTGTGATCCCTCAGCTTTATATCAAATATGACGTCTGTGGGATGGAATAAGCTGTTGGTCAGTTATGGGTCACCTGTCCTGTCTGCTCCTCCCCACAGCTGCAGCCTCTAACTGCACCCCCGCTGTGGCACACAGGATTTAGCAGTGACCTTGGTCTGCACAGGAGCAAGTATAAGCAAGAGCCTTTCTGCACACCAATCCCTGGCAGTAACTGTAAACTTCAAGCTCTGTCACTTCTAGAAGCAGACACTGTCTGCAACAATGTGCCGTTAACTTCAGCCAGTGCAGTCACTGAGCAGAGACTGAGCTGGAAAGTAAAATCACTGAACAGAACCAGTTCTGTTCTAGCTCAAACCAGGACACAGCAGTAAGGGAGATTTCTGTTAAATTTTAAGGAAAAAACCCAAGATGTTCTAATAGTAGAGATAGCCAAGCACTGGAGGTTCTTGAAATGTCAGGTGGGAGGTGGTAGTAGCACATTATTAGAATTCTGGAAAATAAATGTCTATACATGCTATGCATATAAATATCCAAAGTTCAATTGGAAGGGTTAGTTCGGTGATGAGCTGTGGTGAGCTGCGTAGTTTCTTATGGACCCTTGAGGATGACCATTCTTTCATGAGGTGAACAGAGCTAACGAGGAAAAGGCAGCAGCTGTTATTTGTCCCATGTAGGTGGTTTCAGTCACTTGGGGAGCAATACCTGGATTTTGGTAATGCAGAAGAGGGGCTCTAGGGCTTTGTAAAAGGGGGCATCTGAAGGCAGGCCTTGGGCCGTAGGTAGGTGTCATCTCTGTGGGTACTGCTGGTCAGGTGCTGCTGTTCAAGATAGAAATTACTTTGCCTTGAAGCTTTCAAGGTGCTTTCTGGAGTCCAGGTTCTTTCTCTTTTCTTCTGTTCTCAAGGCTTCTGTTTGCTCATGCCAGGGCACCTGGCGCCCATGAACTGGATAGCCCTGTCCTGCTCCTGTGTATTTGTCTGCCTGCCTTTCAGGTTTCACTGACATCCCTTGGGCAGCAAAGACCACTTGAGCCAACTCCACTCCTTTCCGGGCTCCAGGTCCTCTAATCAGCATTTCACGCTATGGATGTTTCCTCAAAGCTACACACTTCCAGTGCTTGATGCAGTTTTACTGCTTAAGGTCTGTTTGCATTCTGGGCGGTCCTGATGTCCCATTGTCCTCAGAATACCTCCTTGTAAAGAACTACTTTCTGCCCTCCTTAAGCATTATCCTGAAATCCATATGCATGGGATGGCAGCCAGAGGTTGGTGGAACTGCTTTGCTGAGCTTATCTGCCACCTTAAACAACCAGGAGAAGCTGGGTGCAACTTTCCTTCAAAAAGCTCAGTCATACCAACAGCAGATTAGGGTATAAATAATCCATTTGGCAGGCTTCATACTGAAATACCTCTCTGTTGCTCAGCACTTGTTTTTCATCCATTTTCTTAGTTACGCTGCCTCACTGCCTCTGGCACCCACTGCGCAGTTTCTATTTCGGGAAGCTCCCCGAGTGACTGCTCTCAGGGGACCGTAGGGTTATGGGGCTTTCTTTTAAAACTGGGTTTGTTGCTGGCGTGCCCGCGGCACGGTAAGCGGACGGAGATCCCGTTCGCCAGCTGCGCTTTGCAGCCACACGCGTCCCCCAGAGCAGGTCCGTACAGCTGAGACGGCGTGCTGCCTAAGGGCGCTGCAGCCACAGCTCCCCTC
>NW_010395968.1:24104-24312 GCF_000710305.1 Buceros rhinoceros silvestris
TCCCCTCCTTCCCCGAAGCGCCTTCTAGCAGCCTGAGAAGCCCCGTCTCTAAATGACCCCCAGAGGCTGGTTGTGCTCCCTGGAGTTTTGTTCTCTGAGCCTCTGGGAACGGTACAAACTTCAGGAATGAAGCTCCCCTTCTTCCCCCGCTCCGGCTCCTGGGAGCCCGCCCTGGCCATCTGGCCGCCTGCCTCATGGCTTGTAGAGC
>NW_010395968.1:24398-26588 GCF_000710305.1 Buceros rhinoceros silvestris
GTAGAGCCGGCAAGGGGCCCAGACAAAGGAGGCATTCTGCAGCTCAGACTTCCAGCCCATACAAAAGCAGTTAGATAGGCATCTCTATCTGCCCCCCTCCTGGAGACGGGGCCACCGTTCAGCACACGGCCCCCTGCGGAGCTGCTGTCTGTCCTTCTTGTCCCCTCGCCGCCCGCGAGGCCTCTGGCTGCTCGGGTTGTCCTGTGCGGGCCCAGCTTACTCGTCCCAGCCGCAAGGTGCCTCTCTCCCAGCCAGCCATCGCTCACTCCCGTGCTTGGCAAGCGGCTTTTCTGCTCCCAGCTGCGGCGTTTGCCACTGCTGAGTGTAACTCAGGAGATGGAGCCCGGGGCAGGAAGGCGCTGCTGTACCAGGGAGGAGATCTGGCTGCCTCCTCTCAGCGTGTGCCTCCTCTCAGCGCCCTCGGCCCTGCCACACACCCCTTGCCATACAGACAAACTCTGTCGTTCTGAACACAACTGTGCTAAGCTGCCCAAGCTTCCGACAAATGCAAGAAGTGTCATATTTCTGCCTTATTTACTACTTGTTTCTGGGCTCCCCATGAGCTGTTCATTAAGATATAGTTGTATCTAGCGTATTCTTTTCCAGTAGGCTTAATCTCTCACTGCAGAAAGAGTACAAACCACCCTTGCGCTACCTTTGATAGTACCTCTTGTTTTGCTTTTTTCAAATCACATACACAGCCAGTTTGCTGTACCCCAAGTCAGAGCTGTTGCTCCGAGTGAGCTGCATGCTGCTCTGGCAAAAATATTGAACTAAAACGGACAAATAGAAGGCAAAAGCGATGAGCCAGTTGCAGAGGTGGGAGCAGGGAGCTAGGAGAAGAGTAAAAGGCATTATCTCTTTTGCCCGTACTTTTGCGTAAAGAGGAGGTGATCTAGTGGTTTAAGGCAGGGAAGGTATTAGGGAAGGAGGATAGCCAAGACAAGGGACACCTCAGTCAGGCTTTCAGCTGTGAAGAAACCTTATGTTGATTCTTATGCTGGTAGTATAAATGTTCTGTGTTTTGTCAAGGGTGAGAGGGGGCTTCCGACCCTTTAGTGGCACTTGCTGCTATGAAAGGGCCAGAGTTAAGCAGGCAGGGGTGGGCCAGTGGAAGCTAAGAGGAGCCTCACACCAAAAGCTGGAGCGAATACACTGTGAGGAGGACAGGCTGTTTCGCCCAGGCCTGAGAAGAAGCCAGGAAACCTGGAAAGACTAGCTCAAGTGTTTGCATGGGTGTCTCTCGGACAGCTTTGGCAAGACAGTTCAGTTGCAGAGACGTTTTCAGTTGTGAGACATTTTTTAGCAGCTGTGAAACAGGTTATTGTGTGCACTGGGCCACTCCTTCTCTTTGCTATTGTTTCACTCTTCCGGCTTTGTTCCTTTCAATATCTCCATCTGATCAGGCTCCATAGCAAGTAATACCATTGTAAACAACCACTTAAGACAGGTCCATAGACTTTAGAAATAATATCAACGTTTTTCCGTTTGAGAACAACTGCATTGGATGAAACTTGCATGAACTGTCCTGCTGGTCTTCAGCAGGTCCTCACGACCTTCCAAGTGTTGCATAATCTTGGACACTTATTCAGTCAATCCTTGCATACTGTAAAGCAGAGCAGTTTTCTTTTGCAAGATTTCCATCCCGGCACTAGCCCTTGCTCTATGAGCATTGTGTTTTCTGTAATTACATTTACTACAGCATGTGCCAGCAAAAATAATTTGCCAGAGCCAAGTGCAAGCATAAAGTAGAATTTATATGTATGTACGGGTACTTCGTGCACTGTAACTAGTCAAGGTCTGTTATGTATAGTTACATCTTATCTAGTTAGGTGTTCCCGATGGATAGTTCATCCAGCTGCAAGAGGAAGTTGGTAATTTGTTTTATGCTGATATATTCTACTTTAGGAGTTTACTGATTTAGGAATAATGCTGCATAAAATTCTGCCCCCACCCAGGCAGCGCTTTCCTCTTTCCTGGTTGGAATCCCACTTCTCACCAACAGATCTCTTCTCTCTCTCTCTCTCTTTCTTTCTTTTTTCTTTTTTTTTTTCCCCATTGAACCATCAAGAATTTTACCTTCTCCAAAGAATAAGCTGCAAATACTCTGAAGCTGGCTGCGTGCAATCCTACAGGAAAGCTCCAGCAGCTTGCTGCATCCCGCAGCTGGAGTCCTTATGCTTTGCGGTT
>NW_010395968.1:26621-39722 GCF_000710305.1 Buceros rhinoceros silvestris
ACTGCCTTTCACTGTCTGCAGTCAGGTATCTACAGTACCAGCAGCTGTCAGTATCTGTGAGAAACACAGCAAAGCCCTTTCCATTTCCAAGAATTGCTACATTCACATAGCCTACTCTGTCCTGAATTTCCAGGGGTGTTTCCAGGGAAATAATTTAATTGTGTTTTCCCTACAGCCCAATTTGCAGGGTAGGAAGAGTTCTCCAGTGCTCTCATTATTTGATCTAAGCACTCATTGACATATACCTGCATCCAGCTACCTAACAGCTCTTTGCTTCAGTTACAGTTTAAAACACTGGATTTTGCCAGTATTTGCCAGGAAAAATCACCTGCATGATTCAAATTTCAGTCTATAAGGCGTGCCTCGTTCCCAGTGTGTGCTCCTCAATATTTCAGCCTCAGATCCTGACTAACTGCTTAAAGCCAATGCCAGAAGCACAACAGTTGTCACTCCCGGGATGCTGGCATCTGTTCCCCTCTCCTGCCAAGGTGAACTCTTGCTCTGGAGCTGCTCTGCAGCACAGGTATGGCCAGCTCGGTGTAAAGTGTGAGCAGATGCTGGAGTCACAGTGCAGCTGGCTCTCCACCCCTCCTGACTCCAAACAGCTCTGTTGTGTCTCTTTGTTCTGTCTTCTGCCTTGTTGTCATTATAAAAATGAGTAGGAAAGCTCATTTCCAGGGGAATGCCCCAAACATTTCATGAAGAGAGTGGTTTTTTTACAGGCTATAAAAAACATGTGCTGTGCACTCCTTAGTTTTAATCCTTAGTTTTAATCCTTAGTTTTGCCTTTCACAGTTCCTCTGATTTAGACTGAAGGCTTTTAGACATGCTGTATTTTATTCTCAGCAGTCTTTCTGCAGTCAGTCTGTCTCTATGTGGAAGGTTATTATCAGCAGCTTTTCATGAAAAATTAATATATTGGATATTCAGATTTTACTAAAGAGAATGTAAAAAATCCATTGACACTCATTAAAATATTTTCCTTTTTTTTTAAATCCAGCATAGGACACAGTCTCCAAATGATTCCATTAGTATGGCTGAATCCCCTTTATATTAAATTAAAAGCTCAGATACACATGCTCATAGCAAATGAATGATGCAAAATGATCAGTAGGCCAATACAGCTGTGCTGGAGATATACAGTTGGATTTAATCCACTGATGAATTTATGCAAACTTTCCAGAAATCGGACTAGCTGGCTTCAAGGCAGAACATTAGTACCTTTCTCCTCTTGATATGTATGTCACTAGCTCCAGAAAGGATGGGAGCACCACAGAGTTATTTCTTTGTATTAAGGCATGGTCTCTGATGTGAAAAATATTTTCAAAAATTCTAAAAAATTATTTCTAGTTAAAATAAACATATGGAAGGTCTTGTAAGCCAAACAATGAAGTATTGAACTCTTTCAAGGTTTTTATGAAACCATTTGTTGAGCCAACTCGGTGACGTGGATATTAAAAGAGGAGTCTCTTTAGTAAATATTTTGCTGCCCTCCACTGGACGAGCAAGAGAAAATCCTCTGATAACACGTGTGCCACTGTGACCCTTTTGCTTCAAACGCAACTGAGGCACTGTGTTCTACCTGTAGTGGAAATCAGACAGTCTTGATGTTAAACTGCAAAATATTAAAGCTCTGCCTGGTAGGCTAGTGACCCATCTGCTCCCCAGGAAAGTGTGGACCTGGGGTTGTTACGTGTTCAGGCTGTAGAAGGATTTACACTTTCTACCCCAGATAGAAGAGCAATACAGAGTGAGGTTTTAGAAACAGATACTTGGAAATAGGATTTTGTCCTTTATCTACGCCTGCATAATGGTCAAAACGTTGACCTGCTTGTGACTTGATTTTCTTCTTAGGTTTTTTATATAACTTCTGTGGTTTATAATTGATAACGACTTGTTGACCTTGCCATTTCTTCATTAGGAACTTTGTACAAGTTGTAGTCCTTGGCAGAAGACTAATACCAGTACTTTATCTAGAAACATTTACTATTAAAATATTTTCTAGGTTGAGTAATGTTTGAGATGATAGCCTTGAAGAACCACTTAATTAAAACAAGAGTCTGAGGCAGTCACTGGGGCGGGAGGGGACAAATTTCATGCAAAAGCAGAGAAAGGACAGCTGTTGAAGTGATGGATGTTTGCAAAGAAATGAAAGAAGTAGCAGACTAGCATGGACACCAAGATCAGAATTTGTGAAGATTACTAAGGCTGCTGGAAGAGGTATTCACCGTGTACCTATGGCTGGGAATTTTCCTGTCTAAGGGAGGCTTTAGATGACCATAAGGTGGATTCATGATGATGCAGAGGTCTTCCTTTGGAACTCATTAGGTTTCCATCCTCATAATGCAGAGCATAGATATAGCTAAGCCACTGCTGCAAGGAACATTTGCTGGGTTTGGCAATGAATGTTTTCACAATGGATTTTGTTCTGACATTTTAGTGTGAAACAGAGGAAGTGGAAGCAACAATGACAAACATCTATTTGTTTTCAGGCCAAGAAACAGTCAATAGAAATGAACTACATGAAGAAGCCCGAAGAGCTTGAAACTTGGTGGAAGCTCTTTGTGTGCAGATGGCCCATGTTTTTTTTTAGATGTTCGTGTAATTTGCTGTTGCTGTCTGAGTAGTATAGCTGGAAGGGTTACTACAGAACAGGTTTCAGTCGAAGTCTTAGATAGAAAGCTACTTAATGGCTACCATGCTGGATTTATTTTTTATCCCAGTTGATAGGCATGCTGCTACTTTCCTGATTCAAGTTTTACTTCACTACTTCTCCAAATGCTATCTTTTGCTATTGCCAAATATTTTCAAGGAGTTCTCCCTGGTATTCCAAGAAATCTGTTGAAAATATGCTGTAATCAGTCCTGCAATCAAGGTTTCATGAAATCTAAAGCAAGCTTAGACATGCGGACTGAAGCTGAACTATTTTTTGATAATTTAAAGAGCAATATATGATTCTATTTTGTCATTGAAGAGTGACAGAAGATGAACTAACAGTACTCAAACCTATGGATGAATACACTACTCTGGAAAAAATATTGTTGTTTTGATGTAGGTGGTATATACTGGAAGTTCATTAATACTAGATTTGCTTAGGGTAGGAGAGAAATTTCTGCTCCAGATGAGAGTGGGGGGCTTCTTTTTATGAATTATAGGGTCAAATGCTATTGCTTCATATGGAAGGAGTGTGTAGCTATCACAGGAGCAGAGGGTTGGTCATCGCATGCTGAAGTATCTGGTCTACCAGGAAGAAAATGTATGGACTGAAAGGAATTTTTCAGCATTTTGAGTCTTGATGGAAGATGACAGTAATTGCTGCCACATGTATTCCCTGGAACTTATTGTAGTGTTGAGTGAGAAGATACACCCAGGGACCAGTGAGACTTACCTGGTCCCTTGGTGCTGCTGCTAGTTACACACTCTGAGACCATATAACCAAGGGACCACTCAAACATGATGTTCTGGATTACTGGCAACTATTTGGTTTTCAAGTATTTTTTTCAAGGATAATTTGCGGGGTGGAAGGGGGAGGGGCGGAACTGGGACATCACAAAAGTAGGCGAATGGCTGATTTTGGGTTCATTCCAGTGTCAGCCATGGAGTCTCCCATTCCTCTGTCCTGATGCTCCAGGACGGACTAAGGAGAACATCCCTCTGGAGTCTCCTTAAGATGGTGTGAAAAGGAGAAAAAAAAAGGTTACTGATGGACTGCTCAGCTATAACATTGACAATTTCTCTATGGTATCTCTAAGAGTCAAGCAGCATAATTTGGAGAAAATGTCCAAAATCTATTTTATTCACAGCTGATATATTTCTCTTCAATCTACCAGGTCCTGGCAAAATAGTGCACCTTGTTACTACTCAGTGTCTCATAGGGTCCAGCAGAATCTTACTCGTATGAATAGAATTGTTTCAAATAAGGAGAATAAGTAAGAAGTGTTTCTTTACATCTTCTAACTACCAGCAAAAATCCATTTTACTGTAATGAATTAGGGTTTTTATTAACTCTTGTGTTACATAATGAACAGACAGCCAAAAATTTCATAGTAGATATAAATAGCAGTTAGAAATATTTTGTTAGATTTTTAGTTCAACAGATATCCCTTACTGCTGGACTGTAAGTGATGTGCTGAAATTATAAACCCACTCTCACGTAGAACAAGGAAAAGAAAAACCTTCTAAGGAAGGCTCAGTAACTGAGAAATCTGGACACTTAAGGAGAGTTGAGCAGTGCTTACCTGTTAACAAATCTGCCCTGCCTGTAAGGTGTCACATAGTTGAAAACTCTTGGGCAGATGTGATGAGAGCAATTCGGAAATAACTTTCAGCCTTAGTGAGAATTTCTGGGCAACTCTATTGGAGATGAGACCTTCCAAGAGAAGCAAAGACCTAGGAATCCCACTCTACTGCAAGAAGTCAGAGTTTTTAGGCACTGCAATGGGAAGCCTAAAGGTGCCCAAAGGGGATGGGGGCCTGAAAAAGGCATTTGGTGGGAAGCATCGTGGTGGATGTGATTTCATTCGTAGCTTTTCCATACGTCCTTCTGCTTGCCTGTGTGTGTCATGTGTTCTCACAGACTTTTTTACTTACCACAGCAGCTTTGCTTCTTGCCCATCAAAGATATGCTTGTTCTTGCTTGTATTTGTAATATTGCTTTCCTGTGTTGCAAAAACTTTACCCATCATTGGGTGTCCACCCCAGATGGCTGTTCTTCCTGGCTGCTGCCAAAGTGCAGCATATGGTTGACTTTATTAGAGGAATTTTTACATTGGATTTAATCTCCCTTTTCTTCATAACAGTGTGTGGTTTTATTCAGAATAATTGGAATACAAAAAGGATCACTGGTTACACTGCACTTCATATAAGAATTTTTTAAACGTTGCATTATAGGAATGTTAAAAGTATTCCCCCCCACTTTCAAGGTACCAAGTATGAAATGTGCAGGCTGTCTTTTAAGGTAAATATGCACATACTTTAACAAAGATGGCTTTTTAATATGTATGAAGTGATATAGTGAACATTTCCCTATCTTCAATATACAGGGATATAAAAGTAACTGTGTGTACTAATTTTAAGCAAGGTTTTGAAAGATGGTGTTTGAGAAGTCCTGTAATTTTTATTTTGGAAGTGATTTCTATGTGTTATTTATTTGAATTTCAGTATTTAAAGTACTATGCTCAAAATGCATATTGATATTGTTGCTGCAACATACTAATAGCGTATTAATGCTGTTATCCTTGTTTTGATAAGCATTTGTGTATGCCAATACACACATATCTCCTTACCTCCTCTGCCTTTTTTCTGTGTATGGCCAGAGACAGGCTGATGGGGAAGATGATCATGCAGGCTGGCTGCTGCAAAGCCCAGCAATTGCCGGTTTGATCCTGAGCAGGGTACAGCTGGGCTCAAACACAGAGTTTGAGTTACCCAGCTGAAAGCACTCCATAATGCCTCAGCATCAGGAGAAGGATCTCTTTTAGTGTTGTCTCCAGGGAGGCTTTGGAGAGTATTCCTGGAACTCATTGATGAGTCCTTCTTCTTCTTTCCAAGAGATACACACACACAAATGTTATGTACGTATATACATACACTAGCCCTCTGTAGTGAGGATCTCACCACGGCAAACACAACACTGCGAGTCAGTTGACAGATAGCTGCAGATGAACATTAGCAGTGATCAGAGCTAAGAGAAACAGGAACGGTTTGATCAGTTGGAAACTTGTTGACCTTTACACGTTCTCACCAGGGTTCTGCTTCCTACCTCCCTGGAGACCTAAAGGAAGCAGAAGTTTGCTTTGCAGGTAGCAACTGAACAAATTGAGATTTGTTTTATCATGAGTAATTTTGAGCCTTATCTTTTTAAAACAAAGTTAAGAGCAAAACTCCTCCCAGCATCAGGAGCTTTAGGGTGAGAATGAGAAGAAGTAAATCTGTTTAATATCCTACCTTTCCATGCAGAAAACACGATCCATGTCTGGCTAATTAAAGTCAGGAAACAGGAAAGAGAAAGCATCAAAACAATGTGAAAAAAAAAAGCTATATTATTGATCTAGTGAAAGTCTGTAGAAAAGCAGGAAGTTGAATTCTTACAGCAGACTTTCCCAGTAAACTCCAGGTGGCACCTTCCATATTTAATGTCACTTCTTGGAAAAAGAGGCTTAAATTGTACTACTGTGCACTACAGCTGGAATATTATTATTACATGTTAGCTGAAATTCTATTATTTTTCCAACAAGTGTGAGGAGTCATTATATTAATGATCTAGCTATGGAAGGTAATACTTGCTGCTTTCTTGTTGTGGATGATTCTTCAATCAAATTTTCAAAAGAATTGTCATGTATATTTCTAGGCCATGAATTTATGTAGCGAAGGGATATTTACAATCCTAGCACTTATGCATTTTTTGTGCAGTATAGAGGTAGAGCATCTTTAGAGGGAGATTCAGAGGTCATTACATGAGAACACCTACAAGGTTATAAACTCTATTTTTTATGTTCACACATGTATATTTTAAATTAAAATCTGCAAGCCAAATGCTCAAGAGAGTGTTAGTAGTGGACTATCATTAATTGTGATCAGAATTAACTATTAAATATTTCATTCATAGATACATTTATAATGTATCATACAATGCATACAATGCGATTTCAAGTGGTGTCAGTTCTCCTGGTGATACTTTTCAGTGCTTCATTGTGTCTTTAATCAATGCTATAAGCATGCAAACATAGAAGTGCTCTCTCTCATCCTTTTCTCCTCATAGCTGACAAATTCTAATTGGGAGGTGTTTGAAAATATGTTAACTTCTTACAAAAATATGCTGTGATGAACCAAGAGACATAACCATGCTTTTCTTCATAACTTATCCATGATGTTTTAAAATGGAAACAGTCACACAAATTCTATTAATAGTATTGAAGTACAACATAATTGTTGGGTTTTGTTTGTTTGAGTGTTTTGTGACCTTACAGCTCATGGAATTAAAAAATATCTTTTGTTAGAATATGCCCCTCCCCTTTTTAATGACACATAAATGTTTATGTGTATTTATTTCATTTTTGTATACACGGAACTAGAAGGCCACCTGAACTGCAAATTTATTTGGGATGCAATTTAACATTAAGCTTTAAATGGTTTTCTATCATGTCAAAATTAACAGAAGAAATGTGCTATGCATCCAAAGATTATTATTTTATAAAGAAACCCACCAAATTTGTTTCTGCATCTGTGAGTGGGTAATTCAATGTATTCTGAAACTGTAAATCTCCTTTAGTTAGTATAACATGTTGGATATTGGTATGGAAACACTCACACCGAGTGCTGTGCTTGGCTGCAAGATTTCTACAGCTGATCCAGTGCTGTCACAGTCCGTAGTCTGCAAGCTACCAGCATTGAGACACTGCAGCTAAGCTTACAAAACTGAAGCCTACACATAAATTAAGCAAGTGGATGCAATTGTGTCTCATGCAGCTGGACAAGAAACACACTTCCTGACAAACCACTCCCCTTTTATTTCTAATTACCTATGAAATAAGCAATTGTGAAGAGCAGATATTTTTTCCCAGGGCAAGTCATTGTTAAAGCAGGGGAAGGAAATGTCTCACACCTTCCAACCAGTCTGTTGGTTTGAAAGTTCATTTGCTGTAGAATGCACTAGGAGCCAAAACAAGGAAATTAATAAAAATCACATTGAGCTTTCTTAAAGGAGAAATTGAATTATTGATTTAGAAGCAGATTCAGAAGTTGTGGAGAGTTAGGTTTGTGCGTTATCCAGTCCAAACCCCCATAACTTCCAGTTTCAGTAGGCAAGGAGGAAGCAGGTTCATAATTTTGTCTTTGACTTCTTCTGATGGTGCCAACATCAGAACTTGGGAACTGCCAGGACCAGGGCTGTGCATGCCCTTGGAATATGGATCTTCTTTGAAAGAAGGGCTATACCTTCACTTCTTTGAGTATCTAAACCTGATCATTGTAAAATACAGCCTGGAAATAACTACAACAATTGCATTTTCTACTGGCAACATTCACAAGGCCAGCATTTCTAGATAAGCGGCTACCTCTAAAGAGCAACCACCACTAAAGTCAAAGACATGGGCAGAAAATTCTACCAACTACAAATTTGTGTGGATCCATGTCAAACAAATGAGAGTAATAAAAATATTGCCAAACTGCAGTGTTTGAGCTTCTTCAGGGATTTAGATTGTCTGAAGCAAGTGAGGTAAGCATAGCTGAAGAATCCAGCTCATGAACTGTAGCCCACCACAGAAATCCTACTACGCAGCATGGGAAAAGCTCTATATAAGCTGTAAATTAAGCACTCTGTAGGTTTTTTAGGAGATTTGACACTACTAAACAAAGAAATCATTGTGTTAATTGTAATCAATACCCATAAAAGTACCTCAAGATGACTTCCTCTGGATGTGCTGGAAGGCAACTGTCCGCAAAGGAACAGGTAAATGGACAACCCGATTTTGGTAGTCTCAGTCTCCTCTGCTGTGCAGTCACTGAAGCAGCGCTGAATGCTGCACAGACCCACAGGAAGAGTGTTACTGGTGTCTGTGGCAGAAGGTTGCCCAAGATAAAAATGCAGATAGTGACCTTTTCTTCTTTGAAGTCCCCAGACACATGGTTAGTTAGTATCAGGAAGCTTCATGCAGCCAAATCCTTTCAATTCTGCTCTTGAAATGTATTCCTCAGCTTCTCTTGATGTGGGTATCTCTGCTGCATTACAGGGCCATTAAAATAGCTATGTGAAGGCCATTAGAAGTGTGATTTATTGGATTCTGTATTTGTCAGCTGGCAGACTCTAACAGGCCTTACATATATTTTTCTTACAGTGTCACTTACCCAAATGGCTTCTCCATCATTGCACCCTTTGAGCTTGCGAAAGGCAGTCCACAGCTTGGGTGAGATTTATGGCAAGTCAGCAATTCTGATGGTGAAGACCATGTCGACACTCTTGTCCTGACAGACAAGCAATCTCTGGGTCTGTTCTATACCATGCCAGATTAAACATTCCTGTTCAGGACAGTCAAGAATACAAGAAAGATTCCGATGGTTCTTGGCACAAGATAGCACTGAGCAAGAAAGAAAATAATACAAAATTACTGCTTGAGTTTTAGAGGGTCCAGTCTATCCCAATAAGCAAGGAGAACAACACTTGCAGAAATGAATATATTTTGCCACCAAAACCATCAGCTGACAAGTCTTCTGGCTGGGTGAGTAGCCCAGCCAGGTGGGTCACAATTTGCTTTCTCCTGGTACTCAATGGTGCATGATACTGACTGGCTTGACCAGTGAGCCTCACTGGTGGGAGTTGCTAGTGGTTTGGTTTTCGTTTATTTTTTTTTCCTGAGGATTTATCCACCTTTTTTTGCTAAATAAGCTTTTTACAAGTGCACGTTTTCCTTCTGTCCCTGATGTGAATTGCTCCTTGTGTAATCTCCTAGGGACACCTTCTTTTTCATTACAGACAGTATCCTTTTCTTGTTTTGTTTGGTGGTTTTGTTTGTTTTAAAGTCTGCCAAAAGCAGTCTTTACATTTATGCTTTTATCTTTTACCAAGAATTTTTAACACTCTTTGGGCAGATTCTGTTTTTTCCTTATTTACTGATTTACAGAAATAAAGAAAAAAACCCCTGATTTTTAGAGACAGAAGAATCAACCTTTTATTCGTGGAAAACTTCTTTTTCTTCTTTCTTATTATGTAGTTATCTCTTAAGAGGTCTTTACAAGTACGCCGTATTTTTCTCGCGAATGGAATTAGACAGTATTATTTAACCCACACCTCCCTCTAGTGGTAACCATGGGGCTCATAAAAGGAGGGAAGATTTCACGCTTTGAGTGCTTCACACCGGCAGGCCACCGAACTCTGTGTAGTGGTGCCGTCCTTCTTGTATGTATATGCAGTGCGGTGGTTACTAATCAAGTCTAGCATTTGTGAAAGAGGTAACTGTGTTAATTTTAATAGTTTTTAAAGATCCCAAATAGAAGAAATTAAGAGGAAGAGAAACCAGTGAGCTGAAAATGAGGTGGTATACTTTTAATACAAGGAGTGTTACTCCTGATAAAGCTGTAGACGGTGAGTATTTGACATAAAAAATTTAAATTGCAAAAGAAAATGAATTTATTGGTGAAAAAAAAAGAAATAGAGATGTAATTGTCTCCTAGTCAGTATTTGATTAGAAGACTCTGCAGCTTCTCCACAGGACCTGAAATCTTGTGGTGGGGGCACCTAATGATGCTGGATGAAATGGAGGGATGAGGGAAACCAGCAGAGCGGTGTTTCAGACTGTGCAGAAACAGAGGCGTCACTAGACTGGTGGACATGGTGGCTGCCATGGTTGTGTGGTGACAAGCTGTGTCTGGCAGCAGAACAGGGTTTGGGGTTTGTTTTGTGGGTTTGCTTGATTTGTGTATTTGTTTACTCAGTAGGGTCATACTGTACATAGTTAAAAGCAATTCTTTTATCTGTCTCTCCGGTAGTCTTATGGCAACTTGAAATACACTGTACTGCAGACAAAGCGCGCTTGGAATAATGCCAGGAGCTTCCTGATACAGTCAGGCTGTGCTCTCTTCCCAGCACTGTGGGCTTCCTCTCATTGGACTGCTTTCACTGATGATTACTTAATTAGCTTTCCAGTTCTCCCTAATTCTCTGTGTTGTCTAACAACACACAGCTTCTTTATCAACTGCATAGCTGAAATGAGATGATAGAAAGCACAAGCTTGAAGCTCCGGTCAATCAGCACGTGAAGCAAGAGCATTAGGAAACTAATGTTTTTTGTCAAAATGAAGAGGCCGTTGTTCATCATGTGTGCTGCCTGTGGAGGGGGTTCAGGAGAGGATCCTTAGCTCGGAACAGATCAGAGCTGCTGCAGCTGACAGTCAGCCTGATGCTGTGTGGGTCACCTTCCAAGATCTGTGCAGGGCGCCAGCCATCAGTAACTGAGGAAGTCCTGCTTGAAGTGGAAGTTACAGGAGCCCTGTAACATTTATGTGACTGCATTCGCAGTGTCTGCCAAGAGGCAGCTCTGCCGTACGACTTTACAGCCTTTCTAATGCACTTTGAGAAGAAGCAGCTTTGCAGTTCCTCACACTGCAAAACCCAAATCAAAGCCAGGACTTGGTCCTGAGAGCTGCTCACTGAAATCCCTGCTGGTTGCCATCACTTGATACAGCCAGGGGCTGCTTTTCTTTCCATCTCTCTCTGCCTCCTCCCTGATTGCCCAGGCTTTGTCCTGGAAATCTTCTTCCTAGATGCAGAGGAAGAAAACTCCTGCTGCCACTTGTCCCTCCCCAGCAGGCAGAGTCACTGAAACTCATTTGCCAGCGAATTTGCCTTTGGATGGAAATCAGAGCTCAGAAAATAAGTATTGTGACTTTGTTGGAGGAAGTGCTGAACTCTCTGTCGCTGGAAACCCATCATGCCAGCATGCCAGCAGCAGACTGGAGCATCAGGCCACCAGGTAACCATTAAGCACAACTTGATGTCCCTGAGGAGCTTTTCGTGTCCACATGGAAGTGCTGCTGGTTCCCCCCATGCCTCATTTTTCTTTTAATACAGCTTCCAAGGGCAAAAAGGACAGTCTGCCAGAGTCATAAATGCAGTAGCCACATACTTTAGTTTTGATATTAAAACAAAGTATAGTTCTTCTCCTACCAAGCCAGCTTTGAAGTGAGGTGAGAAGCAGAGCAGCAATGCCAGGGTCCAGGTGCTTTCCTCCATCTGTGCTGGGCCCCAGTAACAGTGCGGTTTTGCTCCTTCCTTTAAGAGTGAACAATCTGGCAGTCAGCAAAAATTTTTGGATTGCCTGCATGCTGTGATCCCATAACAACTACAAACGACTTCCCACACCTCTCCCCTCCAGCTGTGGAGAAGCATCTGGACTGTAGAGTCTTGGCCTTGTGTAGGACTTGTTTGGCTTCTCTCAGCAGGGAGGAAGCAAGGGCCACAGCCTGTAGAGGACTGCTGCTCGGGGATTTAAGATTTTAACTGTTAATTAAGACATCAACATACGCTTATGGTTCTCTGGGGGGAAAAAAGAAGTTCCCAAGTTGAAGATTTCTGGTGTCACTCTGAGTGAGCTGTCATTCTACCAGCCAAACCTAAAAGTACGTGGAGGAAGCTGAGAGGTTTTAATCATCACTGTTGTGGTAGGTTCTGTCCTGTTATGTGACCTCATCTGCACTGTGCCATCGCATTTTGTACACGTGATGTGAAGATTTCTCGTGCTTAGCTGTCACGCTTGCCAGATGCTGTAGCCTGCACTAGAAATGCTGATTTCTCTGCCCTGAGCATTATCTTGGTTACAGGCTGTTGTGGGAATCACTACCAGGGTTAGTAGCACCAGCATCTTCTCTTTGCACATACCTCCGTGTCCTCCAGGACTGTGCTGAGCAACAGGGTAAAACTGCAACAACTCCTCCCTCAGGGTGTAACTAGAAGGTGAATGAAAAGTGCTGCATTTCAGGGCACTCGTTTAAAAATATTCAACAATAAATTCACTTAACAAGTGAATGTTTTTAAATGATATGAAAGAAAAGTGAGAGCTGTATAGTTTATTATGGTGGGGATATGTAAAGGTCAGAGGTCACTAAACATAATAAAATACCCTTCTTTTGATCTGCAGTAACTCTCCCCACCACTGCAGAGATTGCTAATTATAGTTTCAAAACTGAGAAAAAAAATTGGAAGTACTAGTCTAATGGTAGGAAAAGCTTTGGTACATAGGTGGTGATAACAATGACTCGAAAGACAGCTCTTTGCACACTGAGTTAATACTGAATTGGTGTTGTCACAGGGTTTTATAGAATGACACCTTTCTGGTGATGCCCTTTTCTTGATAACTTTCAGAAACCTGTTTCTGATTACTCATGGATTTTTAATTATCTTCTTCACTGTCCCATGAAAAGAAAGACTAGAACTTTCTCTGTTTTTAGATATAGAAGCATTGTTCATTCCTTCCCCCAAACTGTTGTAGTGTATTGCTGGTTCACTTCAACCATGGCTGTATTTTACATGTGTGAATTCGAAAACTCCTGAAAAGTATTGTTGCGAAAAGACGGGAAATGAAACCGGTCTTAAGGCCGACACCGAATATGC
>NW_010395969.1:0-1621 GCF_000710305.1 Buceros rhinoceros silvestris
GACAACCCTGGGGACACCCCAAAGGTGTGGGAACAACCCCAGGTCATTGGGGACAACTCTGGGGACAACCCTGGGGACACCCCAAGGTCGTGGGGATACCCCAGGAACAACCCCCGGTCATTGGGGACAACCCTGGGGACACCACAAGGGCGTGGGGACAACCCTGGGGACACCCCAAGGGTGTGGGGATACCCCAGGAACAACCCCAGGTCATTGGGGACAACCCTGGGGACACCCCAAAGGTGTGGGGACAACCCCGGGTCATTGGGGACAACCCTAGGGACACCTCAAGGGGATGGGGACAATCCCGGGTCACTGGGGACAACCCTGGGGACACCTCAGGGTCATGGGGACACCCCAAGGGACATCGCAAGGGCATGGGGACAACCCCAGGTCATTGGGGACAACCTTGGGGACACCCCAGGAGCACCTCAGGTGATTTGGGAAAGCCCTGGGGACACCCCAGGGTCATGGGGACACCCCAGGAGACACCCCAAGGTCATGGGGACAACCCAGGAGCACCCCAGGTCATTGGGAACAGCCCTGGGGACACCTCAGGGTCATGGGGACAGCCCTGGGGACAACCCCAGGTCATTGGGGACACCTCAGGAGCACCCTGGGTCATTGGGGACAGCCCTGGGTCATTGGGGACAGCCCTGGGGACATCCCAGGGTCACTGGGGACAACCCCGGGGACACCACAAGGGCGTGGGGACAACCCTGGGTCACTGGGGGCACCCCAGGAACAACCCCGGGTCACTGGGGACAACCCTGGGAACACCCCAGGGACAACCCCAGGTCACTGGAGACAACCCTGGGGACATCCCAGGAGCACCATGGGTCATTGGGGACACCCCTGGGGACACCCCAAGGGCATGGGGACAACCCCGGGTCCTGGGGACACCACTGGGGACACCCCAGGGTCATGGGGACGTTCCTGGGGAGACCCCGGTGACACCCTCCCCGGGACCCACTGCCACTCACCCCCCGGACACGTGGGGACACCCCAGTGACACAGCAGGAACCCCCCAGGGTCACACTGCCACCCCTGGGGACCCCCCAGGGACACGGCAGGGACACGAGGGGACACCCCCATGTCCTGCTGTGCCCAGGTATCCCCTGTGTCCCCGTGTCCCGCTACGGCCGTGGCTCTCCCACGTCCCCCTGCATCCCCAAGTCCTTCTGTCCCCATGTCCTTCCATGTCCCCATGTCCTTCTGTCCTTCTGTCCTTCTCTGTCCTCCTGTCCTTCTCTGTCCTCATGTCCTTCCAGGTCCCCAAGCCCTTCCATGTCCCCATGTCCTTCTCTGTCCTCATCTCCCTCCATGTCCCCATGTCCTTCCATGTCCCCATGTCCTTCTGACCTCATGTCCTTCCGTGTCCCCAGGTCCTTCCATGTCCCTAAGTCCTTCTCTGTCCCCATGTCCTTCCATGTCCCCACGTCCCTCTGGATCCCCAAGTCCATCTACATCCCCAAGTCCTTCTCTGCCGCCAAGTCCTTCTGTCCCCAAGTCCCCTCTGTCCCCTCCCCCTCCCCTCTGTCCCCTCCGTTCCCATCCCCAAGGGGTGTCCCGGTCCCTCCCTCACCTGCCAATGATGCTCTTGATCTGCGAGTCCTTTCCT
>NW_010395970.1:0-1923 GCF_000710305.1 Buceros rhinoceros silvestris
GCTACAAACAACAAGACCATCAGTGCTCTGCTGGTAACACCTGGCTGTCCAACAGCATTAGTCTACCCATATGCGTACTTACATCATCCACTTGCTGCTCCAGCTTGGCCTTTGCTTTGGTCAGAGTGTTGACTTTGTCTTCCTCTGCCTGCAGGCAATACTTCTCTTGCTCCAGGGACCCTTCCAGCTACAAACAACAAGACCATCAGTGCTCTGCTGGTAACACCTGGCTGTCCAACAGCATTAGTCTACCCATATGCGTACTTACATCATCCACTTGCTGCTCCAGCTTGGTCTTTGCTTTGGTCAGAGTGTTGACTTTGTCTTCCTCTGCCTGCAGGTCATCCAGTGTCTGCTGATGGGCCTCTTGGAGGGCTTTCTTCTCTTTGGTCAGCTTGGCGATGGTCTCGTCCAGGGTTGCCATCTCCTCTGTCAGGTTTTTCACCTAGCAGCAGAAGGGAGCAAAAAAATGTAAATAAAAGAAGTAGGTGGAGAAGTTGTGTAACAGCTCAGAGCTCTTCTGGAGTGCGAGTGGCAGGTTCTGCTTTATACCTTGTTTTCGGTGGCATGTTTTTCCTTCTCAACCTTGGCCAGTGTTAACTCAAGGTCGTCAATATCTTTCTTCAGCTCTGAACACTCATCCTCCAGTTTCCTCTTCTTGGCTGTCAGCTCAGCGTTCATCTCTTCTTCATCTTCTGCTCTCTCTGTCAGCTCCTTAATTTTGGCTTCCAGCTGGATTTTGGTTTTGATGAGCTGGTCACACCTTTCCTCAGCATCAGCCAAACCATCAGCTTCCTATATGTGATTCATTTAAAAAAAAGATTTCAAGTATTTTTTTTTACTTGTTTTCAAACAAAGAATTACTATTTTCAAAGAAGCTTTACAATGTTTTTTAAAATAAAAATAATTATTATGTGAGTGTCTATTTGTTTCTGACTGCCTCTAGTGCAGAAAATCAAGGAATATATTATCACAGTATGAATAAAGGCTCTGAGCAACTTTTTAAAACTCTTTAACTGCTCATGCAACTCCAACATTCATTTGAACATGGAGCCTGAAATCAGGTATGGCAGCATTTCCTTTGTATGTTTTCATCGTTTCACATATCTTGTATCTGACTGAACTGGGAACTGGCATCAAGTTCTACTGAAAGAAACACGGAGGCAGAGTTTTCAGCACGTGGTGTTTAAAACCTCCAGCATTCAGCTGAGAATGTCTTACTGCAACTGTCTCGAAAGGACTTACTGAACATGAATTTAATTTTCAGTTTTGGCAAAATTTTTTTGTTAAGGTCAATGTTTAAAGGCAGTGGTTGAATAAGGCTTGTTTCTAGCACTTGTGGTCAGGAAGAAGATTCTGGAGGGGAGGCTGGTGTTTACCAGGGCAGTGTCAATTACCTGAATCTACAAGAATTCTAAGATGTGAGTTACTAAGAAGTAATGTTTGTTTTCTAAACACTACTTGTTCTTTTCCTCTTTGTTCTAGTGAATGACACCTTCCAGGCAGAGGACCTTTTACAGATTGCCGGGTTGAGATTTGTCTCATGTAGGTTTAGATGCCTGACATGAAGTCAAGATGCAGGCCATTCAACCAAATAAATTACATTATTAGATAGGTTCTTCTAAAAGAAGATCCTTCTAAAAGGATGGGTTTTTCATTGCTGAAGATGAAGAGAATCTGATACTCGGATGCAGACTTGTAGACTGAGGTCATCAAAATGGGATCAGGTTAATCCTAATCCTTGCTGATAAAGACAGTTTATGAGGATTATTGCTGCTACCTTCTTGTTTCAGGGAGAAAGGGGAGGACTCCATGTTCATCACTGGTTTTTTTGAGAAGACAGAGACCATAAATGCTAGAGAAATGCTTGGTGGTCTCAGCCCCTCTTACTCCATGTCCTGGGTTAGCCAAAACCTCCCTTGT
>NW_010395971.1:0-7416 GCF_000710305.1 Buceros rhinoceros silvestris
GCAACAAAGGTGGTGAAGTGTCTGGAGAGCAGGTCTTATGAGGAGCATCTGAAGAAACTGGGGTTGTTTAGTCTGGAGAAAAGGAGGCTCAGGGGAGACCTTACTGCCCTGTACAGCTACCTGAAAGGAGGTTGTAGAGAAGTGCGGGTTGCTCTTTTATCCAGTGTAGTAAGTGACAGGACAAGAGGAAATGGCCTTAAGTCGTGCCAGTGGAGATTTAGGTTAGATATCAGAAAAACTTCTTTACAGAGAGGGTTTTGAAGCATTGGAACAGGCTTTTCCGGGAGGGGAGTGGATCCCCCTCCCTGGGAGGTTGCTCTCTTATCCAGTGTAGTAAGTGACAGGACAAGAGGAAATGGCCTTAAGTCGTGCCAGTGGAGATTTAGGTTAGATATCAGAAAAACTTCTTTACAGAGAGGGTTTTGAAGCATTGGAACAGGCTTCCCAGGGAGGTGATTGAATCCCCATCCCTGGAAGAGTTTAAAAGATGTGTAGATGTGGTACTGAGGGACGTGGTTTAGGGAATCGTGGCAGTGTTGGATGAATAGGTGGACTTGATGATCTTAAAGGTCTCTTCTATCCAGATGATTCTGTGATTCTGTGAGATTATCTACCCCTGCCCCTCTGCTCAAGCAGTGTCATCTAGACCTGGTTGCCTGGGAACATGTCCAGATGGCTCCAGGGATGGAGCCACCACAACCTCCCTGGGCAACCTGTGCCAGTTCTCATTTGTCCCTGCAATGAAAAAATGTTTTCTGATGTTCAGACAGAACTTCCTGTGGTTCAATTTGTGCCCATGGCTTCTTGTCTTGTTGTGGTCCACCACTGAAAAGAGCCTGGCTCCATCTTCTTTGCACTCTCCCTTCATGTATTGATATGCATTGAAGAGATGCCCCCTGACTCTTCTCCAGGCTAAACAGTCCCACCTTTTCCAGCATCTCCTCAGAGGAGAGGTTCTCCAGTCCCTTCACCATCTTAGTGGTCCTGTACTGGACTCTTTCTGCATATCGTCCTTGTATGAGGGAGCCCGGACGTGTACCCGGCACTCCAGCTGTGTCTCACCACTGCTGTGTACAGGTGAAGGATTAACTCCTTTGACCTGCTGGCAACATTCTTCTAAATGCAGCCCAGGATACTCTTAGCCTTCTTTGTGACAATGGCACATTGCTGGCTCAGTGTTCAAATTGGTGACAGTCATCCATTTATTTAAACCAAATAAAATCTAATCATAACTGCAGCAAAAGTTACTGTTGGCAAACCTTTCCCGAAAATAACCTATGTAAGCTCTTAAAAGGTGCATCATATAAGAGTGACTGACTTTAACTAACAGAACTTTTCTATGTGATATACCTCAGTATAAATAATTTTTCTTTTTATGACTGTATCACATTGCTAACCTATACTCAATGCAATTTTCTAGCTATTTTGACTCTAGCTGATGGTTCACAGTGTAAAGCCAACTCTTTTTGAAACTTTTCTAAATCTTTGACCTTGTGGTTTGTGTATTAAGTTCCATCTCATTGGAATATTGACTTTGTCTCATTGATAATTCTTTACCAGTATTACCTATTCAAGTTCTAGATGATAATTAGTACTCCTTGCTTCAAAATCTGTGTTTTTACAAACCTGGTTTCTTATTTGGCTAGATTATGAATCCAGTACTTTTGCCTGAACACTTGGAATTCAAACTTTATCTGCAGATTACATTTTCATCCCCTCCTTTACAGCAGCCCAAGTAGATCTTAGAACCTATTAATGAGATAAAATAATATTGATAGGATACGATTTTTGTATCAACTGTTCATCATGAAAAAATATAAGGCCAAGTAATTTTTTATTTCCAAGTTTTACAGGATACAGAACATTTGGGACTTTCTTACCAGTCTCTAAAACTGGCCATGTCATCAAAGACAGTTTTCTTTCTCCCATAACAATTAATGTAAGGGTGAGAAGAGAGAGAGGTCACTCAGCTCTGGAGAGATTCGTCATTTCTTATGTTTCTGTGGAAAGTGGAATGAACTACCACTGAAACTCTGTCTGCAATTTTGAGAAAGCGTAAAGAAGGGTCAGTTGCAATTAGATGCTTAGTTTGCAAACAACCAAAGTTATGTGAATCTTCTCCAGGTCAGATAAGATTTATTAGATAAGAATTTCAGTTGCTGCTTAAGATACACATTCTCTATTGTTTGAATTATTTGAGATACTTATATTAGAGTTCTCTGGAAGAGTTTATATTTCTGTGGTTTCTATGTGAGAAATAATATTCAAGATGGACAGAAAGAGAAAATTTTAAGATGTCAGCAGCCTTATGAAGGGGCAAGAATCAATTTACAGGACAAGAATTGTGCGTTGTTTCTTTACTTTCCTATATCTGGAGCTATATTAAGTTTTATGCCATTCAAAAGATTTGAATTTTAATATAGCAGAAGTGATTAAGCTGAAGACAGTACATGCCTGCTTTTGACTAAATCCTCCTAATGAGAAACCACTTACTTTTAAGTGCCAATATTTTCCATTTGTTGAAGGTTTGATACTGCAAGACTATATTGAAGACTACTTTTGGTGGAGTTTGATGTAAATGCTATTTGTCTGAACTACCTTCCATTGAAATATTTAGGAGTTTTGGCGAGGATTTTAATGGGAATTTGATCCATCCCTTTGTAGCTAGTATAACAAAATACATACTGCTAAGTATTCAACACTTAAAAATAAGACCACGAGCTCTCGGAAATAGTTTTCAATCCACTGACTCATCTCAGTGTTATTACCACAGGGATTCTAGGTCAACATTAAACTGGAGCCAATTCCCTTGCTGTGATGTGAAATTCTCTTGAAAAAGGTTAATGGTGAGTAATAACTACCTGAGCCACACTTCCTCCCATGTATCTTTCTGTTTTCTGTCATTTATACTAGGCTCATCACTGCCACAGAAGGGGGACAATGAAAAGGCTCAGATCTCTGAATCTCTGAGACTCAGGCATTGATCAAACTGCCTGCCAGTTGAATGAAGTGGCACACATGTATGCAGACAGACAGGTTTATAAAAAACTCCAGCAGTTTTCAGTCTACATTATGGGAGTATTTAGGCCAAAGGCTCTTGAGATACAGTGTTTCCAAAGACATTTTTGGCAGCAGCAGCTTCAAATAATTTTTCAGCAGTCTACGTGTATGTTAGATCTGTCTAGTCCACTGTTTTCCCTGAAGACTTTAGGTTTTAGGATTGTTCTACGAGGAAGCTTAATCAGCTTCCCCTCCCCTGCAGTGTTATGCTTGAGCTAAATAATTACTTTTTGCGCAAAGGATGTCCTCCACTTTCTCAGTTCTCAGTATGTAGGTCAAAACAAATTTGGTACCAAAAATATAAACAACTTCATTTATTTGGGAGGGGACACAATAGAAAACAAAGTATTTTTGACTGTTTTAATGCATTGCTTACAGTTATCCATTTCGTGGCAAATAATTATTTATAAATCTTACAATTCTATTTTTCTGATCTTAAAAAACTTCCCTTGAAAAACACTCATTTCTTTCAAAAACAGAGTGTTTACAAGTAGGGAATACAATATAGCTTCATTACCTCGAGCACTAACTCCAGTAATATCCAAGAATATTTTTCCTTCCCCTGAGAGAAAGTTTGCACAGCTCTTAAAATGGTAAGTAATTTACAAGATTTTTGGATGATTGATCATGACTTTTTCCTTCAGAAACTCAATGAACTGGAATACAAATATATGAATATTAATTTCTACAAAATCATTGTCCCTAGCTTTGTATGAGGCCTTTAAAAGCTGTTACCATTCATATAGCAACATAACTGACATTTATAAAATGTTATAGAAGACAGACATATACGTAAATGGTCTGACGTAGTCAGTCATGTTATACTTTTAGATCCTTATCTTTTCTTTTTAATCCCATCTTTTTTTTTCTCAGAGACTTTGGAGAACAGGAAATAGGTTTTCAGCCAAGTTTTTCATCACAATTATATACCATACAACAATTATTTGAGCAATTGCCTCTCAAGGTACTGTCAAAACTCTTGTGTAAACTATGGGAAATGAGTGAACATAGAACATGAAATAGGCTTTTTCTAAGATGGATCTCTCAAACCAGAAACCATCACTAGGTTGATCCTGAAAGAACCGTAGAATTGCAAATACTATTTCTAAGTTCCTGTTTAACATTTTGATTTCTTAAAAAAATTTAATTCAAAATAAAATAATAAAGAAAACATCATCTAATGTAGTCATCATTTCCACTGCTATTCTTCTCTTCACACTAATTAAGGCCTATTAACATGATTCTAATGCACTACTGCAAGTTCTAGTTAACTAGTCCAGGTAACAAATGAATGAAACTCAACCAAGAGTAAATATGAGTGGAGCTAGGTTTTTACAGCAAGAAATGAGACAATAAAAGACTAGATTTTTTTTTCCTTTTCTTGGGTTGTAATTTTTTGCCTCTGCTTTAGTTCTGACAACTTCTTAGGTTTCCCTCATGAAAAAAGATCAATTCTCTGAAGGATAAAAAACCCCGAAACCCTCCCAAGAATGCCATTCTCTACAGAACCATATAAATATTGACAATGGCAAAAAGCCTTTCCTGTGAACGACAGCAAAAAGAACACAGTTCGCTGAAGCAATGGGGCAGGAAGTTTGATGTCCTAATTCTCAACAAAACACATATCCTGATGTATGCTGCTGAACAGTGCAAATGTCTAAAAGTCAACTCATTGTTACCACAGAATCTAAATATTCTCTTTTAGAAGCACACACAGAAGCAATGCAATCTCAGATCTACTAAAACATGAACTACACAACTACATCTAGAGAATACAAGACTAGGTCTGTCTTCTGGCTGTGAGATCCCATGGACTCTCTGTCACCCAAGGCCTAAAACTCTGAAGAACTGTCTCAATATTTCCCTGATACATAGGCTGCACCCAGGCTGCCAACCAGCATTATGTAGGTAGAAATTAAGGACATGAAATGTGGAGCTGACTTAATCTTCTACTTCCAGTCACATGGAGACATTCATGCTAGAAAGAGGATCCCAGACCTTATTTTGTTACAATCTAATCCTTAAACATTAGTGTTCAATATTAATCTGAATAAATTTATGAAAGTTCACTTAATTATCTCTAATTTTCCCCTATACTCAGTTGAAGCAATTTTAAATAAAACATTATTGTAATGGAACTATTTCCCCTCCTCCAATTTGCACTGACGGACTAATGTTAAAATTATTTGACTATGTATAAACATTACAAATTAATAATCCATAAATACATAAAAATAATAAAGGGAAGCTTGGTAATTCCTCTGTCTATCCTCTTACTTTAATCCCATGAAATGCACAGCCTAAGAAAATTCAGGGTTACCTGAAATTACATATGCTTACGATTTTCTAAGCCTTGATTTGGATAAATACAATCAGTGTCTATTTAGCCTATGATATACAGAAAATAATGTCACAGTAGTTAAAGAGAGGATAAGGATGGAGAGATTAAATAGCAAAAAAATACAAATTTTTGTAGAGACAGCACAAATAAACTCAAATGACAAAACTTTACAACCATAAAACAAAGGATTTAAATAAAATTTATCTTTCTTTCATGTTTTCTGTCCATCAGAAACATGCAATATTGCATAGGTAACCCATTAGTTGTCAGAAGATGAGGTAATTTCTAACTCACAATGAAAAAAGAAAAATAATTTCAAAACAAGCCAGACATCTGTCTTACTGAAAAGGGGGGACTATATATTACGTGCTGCCTTTGAATATGTCCATATTTTGGAAAAAAGTATTAAGATCTAATTCTAATAGTCCTGCTCCTTTGTTACATGGCTTTCAGGAAATCATTTTAAGAAACTTGATTTAGAATTTCTCAAACTGTAAGTTATCATTTGTCTGTAGCTTAACTGTGTTATTCAGTAATTGAAATTTGCCAATCTTTTCCCTTTGAGTAATCATTCAAATTATTAAGGAAGTTGACAAAGATATTTGTCAATGTCTGATACACATATTAAATGCTATTTTAGCAAAAAAACCCTCCAATAGTAGGTTTACATACTGAGTGGGTAAGTCTAACGTGTGTTTTACAGGTTCTAATTATACACTAATGACTTCATCCTTTCTGTCAAGGTGAACTAACAGGGGACGGTAATAAACAATAAATGTTGTGCTGGGAAAGAAACTGCTTATTGAAGGTAACACCTCCTACTTCCTAAAAACATTTGTTCATAATCATATCAAAATATACTATAACGTAACCTGATTACCTTACAAAATAAGTTATATATTTTTATCACTATAATTTAAGTTCATAAATGGTCTATAGTAAAAAAATTTTTTATCAAGTCAGTCTTTTAACATATTTCCCTCATACATCATTTTAGCCAAGGAACAAGATCAGTGTATACTAACTATGCCCACAATTTTAACTACCTGTGCCAAGCAGTCACCCTATACCAATAGAATTTGTAGTTAACTAGATCATGCAGGGGTCTCATCTATTCTGCTTGAATTTCTGCAGTCTGAGGTCCATCCACTCACGAGGTTTGGGAAGAGGGATTGCCAGCGAAGACTGAGGCAAAAAAGTTGTTGAGAACCTCAGCCTTCTCCTTGTCTGTTGTTACAGTTTGCCACTCTTGTTCACTGGCAATGGGGCAGGGAACACACTTTCTTTTACCTTCCTTTTCTAGCTGACATACCTGTAGAAGCTCTTATTATTATTCTTTGGATCCTTTTCTGAGTTCAGCTCCAGCAACGCCTTCCTGACCTCATCCCTACACAACATTGCAACATCCTTATACTCTTACCAAGATACCTGTCCCCGCTTCACTGCCTGTGCATTTCCTTCCTGCCATTTAGTTTGACCAGCAAGCCCTGACTCATCCATGCCAGTCTCTTGACTTCCTTACTTAGAATCGCCCTGACCTAGCACTAGCTAGGACAAAATATTAAAGAGTTATTACAGCTTCTCTATTTCTTTTATTTTTGGATTACTGCTGTTGGCTCTGATAGGGATAGTGATCATCTGCATATGAGATTGTCTTTGAAATTCATGCAATAGCTGTCGTCATCTTATTTTTACTCACCCTGAAAGTCCTACAGACTACCAAGTATACTAGCAACTAAGTAATTAGATAAACTCTATCCTGTTACTCCTTCCTCTAAGTATGATAACTCAAATATGATAACAGGTACAGAGATAACAGTACCTGCTCACAGAGTACCTCTGCTTCATGCCGTCCCCATCCTCCCTTAGGATTGGAAGCAAACAGAATTATTTAATTACTTATGTTTTAAAGACACTTCACAGTTCAAGGAGAATTTCCTTATATTTTATTTTTTAAAAAATTACAGATTTAAAATTTAAATAATAAATTTTTTAATGTCATCCCAGATGCTCAC
>NW_010395971.1:7499-13183 GCF_000710305.1 Buceros rhinoceros silvestris
CTTTCCCTCAGCATTTATTGTTGAACATAACATCATCTGGTATGGAATACCAATTTGTATCAGATGTGCTACCTATGTTCCCTCCCAGCCCCTTCCCCAACCCCAGCCTACTGGTTCTAGTCCCAACCAGGGCACAGTGGGAAAGAAAGTGAGCTTTGCAAGTAGTGTTCAGCGATAGCCAAAATATTGGCATGTTACCAACACTGTTTTAGCTTCAAATCCAAAGCACAACATCATAGGGGCTGGAATGAAGAAAATTAACTTTGTCCCAACCAGACTACATACATCAGAGCACAGTGGGCATTACCGATCTAATATTCCAAAACCACCGAATCTCCTAGCAAAGTTTAAAGGGTTTGTGTTTATTTATAAATTCACTTTGTCCATCATGAGGAAAACTTGGTAGATACTTCTCTCAATAAATGAATGCTTGGACTTGTAAGTTAAAGCATTCAAAGACCCACAGGATGTAGACTGCAAAAGCATGCATTTGATTAAAGTTTGGAAACAAAATGACAAGTAAAGACTTCTTCATCCAGAATTTCTTCACTGGCTTTAGAAGAAATGTTTACAAGTATAAAGATACACTCTCTATGGACTGATGAATTGACTAGGGCTTAAGGCTGGAGAATCTGAAGACAAAAACTAGAAAACACGCATCAGGAAAAGGAGTTGTGAAATCTGGACCTTAGGATTTTCATAAGACAAACAAGGCATTAGCTTCCATAACAGCTCTCATCACAGCATAAGACAAGATGTGTAGTATCATTAGCTCTACAATGTATTGTTCTACAAAAGTTATAATGCTCATGCCAAAGACAATCTTTACATTATCATGGCAAAATTAAAACACTGCATGTGGAATTTGATTATATTCCATGTTATTATAACTAGATCTTCAATATATAACTTGAAAAGCACAAACTCAGGGCAATCACCTCATTAATCCTACCCAATACATTTTCACTTAATTCTGTGGCATTTTTAGTGATATATTTATTATTGATATCTGTAGTATCTGATGCTTACATTGAAACTGTTACCATGTGATTAAGTTATCATGCACAAAAAATCTTTAGTGTAAAGTCTTTGCAATTCTGTTATTTTCCATACCATAAATAGTCTAATGAAACATTTATTACTTTTTGTTGTTATTCATTCTTAGCAGTAATAATAAACATTTATGCAGTGCTATAGCTTGAAGTACTTGAAGTCAAATTCTGCAACAACTTTGCATGTCACTATGAATGTTTAGTCTACCAAAAAAAATCAGTGAACTACAACAGCCAATAGGTAACTACATCTAACATTAAAAGTTTCAGGCATATTTATGACCTCCCTATTTGAAGTTTTTACTCACAGAATTGTTGACAGATCAGTTTTATTTATTTATTTTCAGTTTTATTTATTTTCACAAATATTTTCATAAATGAGCTTTCCCTTAACTCTGTTAAACAAAATATGTAGCTTGACTTCCATATTAAAACTCTCGTTCTTAAAGCTTATATTTCCTTAAATATTGCAATATTCACTCAATATAGTTACATCCTTCTATATCAGAACTATTTCAACAATTTTCTTTCAACTTAGTTTTTAAAAAATGTATTTAAATGTATTTAAGTTCCTTCCCAGCTCTTTAGTTCATATTTGCACCTAGTTATATTAAAGAAACCCCTCTCAAAAAAATCTGTTTACATTCCTGATTTGATTATAATAGTTGTTAAATTCTAAAGAATCTATAACAATATGGTTTTGTGAGCAGAATTGGAAGTGATATTTAGTTTTATTACAAAATGCACTCATCTATATTAAATCTCATTTTAATCCTCCTTATATTTAATACGGAAAATGCAATTTTAAATAAGTTCTAGGCATCTTTAATAATAGTGCAACTGGATTTTACCCTTGTAATGAGATTTGCCTGCTTCCTCTTTTCAAGAGAGAGAAGTTTTTCCTCCAATACTCAACAACATAAAAGAGACCCAGTCAGCTTGTTGTCAAAATGCTCAATGGTCATTATAACAAATAACTTAGTCTTTCTACTATCTTTCTTAGGACATTGATCTAAGAATGATTTAAACATAATTTACCTCCAAGATTATTAAACTTATTATTAAATCTAGACTGCCAGAAATTTAAAAACAAACAATAAACCACAGGTAATCCCACCTTAGGCAAGATGTTCCTCCAGTTCCTCCAGTATAACCCATGCAAGGTCCCTAAATAAGATAGGAAAGTAATTTTTACTTCTTAAATATGCTAAATCTTTCCAAAAGCTTTTCAGTTCTCAGATTCTCCTTTTTATAATCCACACTTCTGGCAGCGTGTAGATTTTAAATGACTTTGTGATGTTGTTTGTATTCCCAGTAATAACTCTTCACATGCATTTTAAGTATTATGGGATTTTAGCACTTATTTATACGTGAAATCCCTTGCAAAAGAGAAAAAAATAGAGCTCTCAGAAACTTTGTTTATTGCCTTGGAGTTCTCTCCCTGCTGACTGTAAGTATTATCTGCTACCATGAACTATCTTAAAGTCATCCTCTGTAAGCTACAATCTAAAAGAGAGAAATATTTTTGCCAAGTAGCTTGAGTTGACTTATAACATGAAAGTAACTACCTGGTAGTTTCTTTGGGACAGACTGAAGCCATTCAGTCTAAACGGTTCTAGGTTTAGTTAAAGGTATATCACAATCTTTGGTATGCATTTACCTAGATACACAGCTGCTCCAATTGCTATTGCTTAAATTCTGCTATTATGAAGAGCGAATTCTTCAATTGGAAATCATCACTGAGAAGTTAAAAACATGAAAGACTTGCATTGAACACAACTTCATTTTCACAGGGAGAGATACTCATTTGCTTCATCTGCATCAGAAGTGTCACTGAGATAAATATGAGAAGCAGGATGATTTGTTCTTTCTTTTTTAAAATATATACCATCTTTTCTAAAAATATATACAATCCATCAAGGAACAGGTAAGGCATGAGAGATTCCCATGACTGTATTGATTTTTTTGAACAACAAATATCAAGCAAATCGCTGATGAGATTAGTGAAAGGAAATAAAATATCCAGTGCTGTTTTAACTTATTTTTGTGCCTACAGTGTTCTTAGGCAAAGACACTATGCTATACACCAGTGAATGGAGAAACAAATACTTTCAGTGAATGCAAATAATATGGAGAATGGACAGCTGCACAGAGAAAGCAGAGATCTGCTTTATTACTAGAAACGACTGTTGAATCCCTATCAAGGAGTCTTGAAAGCAGAATAATATGCTTTTCAGTTCAAGGCTAAGTAGTAACAAATTATATCAATCCAAACGTTGATCTACTTTTTACTTTGGTTTCTAAATGAAGACGCAAACACCTGTTCTTGCAGCAGGGGATATTTGTTTATTATAGCTCTTCCTGCTGGGTTTTAATCAGCCTGCAGAGACAGAATTCAGAGTAAGTAACAGTCTCTAATAGCAGATATTCATATATCAGCAGTATTGGTCCAGAAAAAAAAAATTCATACTTCATTTCCATCGTATGTTACCAATCATGTGATTTTCTTCTCACACTCCAAGTTGCTAATTAGAGTGAATTCATTTATAATGCTAGTAAATCAAGTTTTGAACATTGTGCCCTGAGGGTGATAGTTGATTGTGTTCTTCTATTTCAAAGTCTCCAGTTCTTGGAAGAAGATTCCCAAACCTCTGCCAATTTGTACTTTTGTCATTCTTTACTTCGAGAAGTATTGTTCGGGGAGAACAAAGAAGCTTGATCAAAGTCAAGGAACAAATTAACAATATGTAAATCCCTCCATTCAGACGCAATTGAAATAAGAAAAAGTACTCATAGGACAGAAGAAGTAGGGTAAAATCTTTCTATATGTAACTATAAGGTAAGAACACTTGAAGCGATTATAGGGAGGCACTGTTAAGAAAGTGGTCCTATATATCGAGATACATTTTAAAGTTTTGTTCCTCATTAGACAGTGTCTTCTATTCACGATCAACATGCAATGTTACTAAGTTATATTTATTGTCATTAACAGAATGAAGCCATGGGCTTCAGAATGCTAGATGCTGTGAAAAACTGTCATATTAATTTTGCTTAATATTAAAGTGACTCTTCAATAAGGCTTACAGAATACAATAATTTGTTTAAAATAAAGGAATATAAGGGTTAAAAATGGTGATATTTTACAGATAGTTGCCTTGGTGCATCAGTTCAAGTTTCTATATTTTTACTTGCAAGTGAAGTCTTACAGAAGGAGTTAAAAAAAAAAAAGACAAAAAAGACTTAGTCTGGATGTTTGAGAACTCTTTTTAGGAAGAGAAATGCAAGAAAGTACACAAATACACCACTTCAAAAACAAATAGAGTAAATACAAGAAAAAATCTCATGCAGATAATATTGCATTCTTAGTCTAGGGTGGAATTCTATGTTATCAAGCAAAGAAAGGTTCAATGTCTTATATCAAAGGGAGATATGACTGTAATGTGTTACGAGTTCCTACTTCTGCAATTGGCATTTTACAGCTGTAAAGAGTCATCCTTTCAAGCAGATGACATAATCTCCTTGTAAGCAAAGAAATCAGACTGACTACAGAATATATGGTAAGTATAACATCAGAAAAGCAGGATGGTATTGTAAGGTTTACCAGCCATGTGTATGACTCTCAGATTTTAGCAGGAAACTCAGGCCTGTAAGATTGCCCAGGTGAAGGATGAAATATCGTCTAATCCCTCTGAAGTTCCATAGAGCATTTTGTGTTTTGATATCATCTCACAGGCTAATCCTTGGTATGTTTAGAAAGGCAAACACTACCTTACTTCATATAGTGGAAACATGAGATACAAAACACATTGAAAACAACCTATAAACTGAAATTAACCTTCATAGTCAAGGTGTATATTTACGAGATTTCTAAATGAAGATCAGTTTTTAATTAAGTTTTCTCATCAGTCTTGTTTACTGAGTTTGGCTTTCGATTATAGAATAAACAAACTAGATTCTTCCCAGATGCATCTAAACTGATAGATAGCTCCAGAAGCAAGTCTAATAACCACTGGCATAAACTAACCTAAAGTAAAATCCTATGAATTACACCCATTGCCCATGATGTCTTTCAGCAGCAACAGAGTATCTCCTGCTGTTGGAGGAAATTAAGATGAACCCAGCCAAAACTTCTTATTGAGCACTGGACTTGATAGTGATAATCAAACACCACAAGCCTTGCTCTGTGTTATACTGCCAATCCTCATCTCCAACAAGAAAGTGGACATTATGGCTCCATCTACTTCCCTTTGATGACTGTGAAGGAACAGCTTCTGGGATTACCTCAATGGCTCTTCTCTCTCTTTCACTCTCTTCACTCCAGGAGGAGGCCACTCAAAAGATACCACTATTTCTATCATCATCACCACGGCTTGGCTTCACGAACAAAGATCTGGGAAGGGCTTTTCCCACGCTCACTGCAAGCGATGAGTGCACCCTTCGGGCCTGCGTGGTGGATTTTTTAGGTGAGGCGCAGTGTGCGCAGAACTGGCTCCACCCTTTACACCTGAGGTTCATCTGCCAGGGCCTAGTGAGCTTGGACGGTGACAGCCAAGTCCTCAGGTCATAGGTTTGGTTAGAGTATCCTTCCCTTAGATGATGGATGCCTTACAAGGCTAAACAAGCTCCATCTGC
>NW_010395971.1:13465-22246 GCF_000710305.1 Buceros rhinoceros silvestris
CGTCCCCTGCCAAGAACGAAAGTCCTGGAGGTCTACTTCTATCACCACCACAAACATACGCAACTCTATTAACTTGCTCAGCAGTAGTCAAGTTGCATTGAACACCACCCCCACCCCACAGTTCATGGTCCATCCTTGACTGAACTGAAGCTCCAACTGCTCCCAAACTTTCTATTGCACTGCTTAGAATTGTAGAATAGTTTGGGTTGGAAGGGACCTTCAGAGGACATCTAGTCCAAACCACCCTGCAGTGAGTAGGGCCATCTTCAGCAAGATCAGGTTGCCCAGAACCCAATCCAACCTGACCTTGAATGTTTCCAGGGGTGGGATATCTACCACCTCTCTGGGCAACCTGGGCCAGTGTTTCACCAGCCTTACTGTAAAAAATTTCTTCCTTATATCAAGTCTACATCTTCCCTCTTTTAGTTTAATACCATTTCCCCTTCTTCTATCGCAACAGGTCCTGCTAAAAAATTTGTCTCCATCTTTCTTACAATCCCTCTTGACCTGCAGGCCACTCTTCTTTTGATGCAGCCCAGGATGCACTAGGCTTTCTGGGCTGTGAGTACACATTGCCAGCTAATGTCCAGCTTTTCATCCACCCGTACTCTTAAGTCCTTCTCCACAGTCCTTCTCTCAATCATGTCACCCCCCAGCCCGGATTGACATTGAGGATTGCCCTGACCCAGGTGCAGGACCTTGCACTTGGCCTTGTTGAATCTCATCAGGTTCACACAGGCCCCATTCTTTTCATCCACCCGTACTCTTAAGTCCTTCTCCACAGTCCTTCTCTCAATCATGTCACCCCCCAGCCCGGATTGACATTGAGGATTGCCCTGACCCAGGTGCAGGACCTTGCACTTGGCCTTGTTGAATCTCATCAGGTTCACACAGGCCCACTTCTCCAGCTTGTCCAGGTCCCTCTGGATGGCATCCCATCCCTCAGGTATGTCCACCATACCACTCAGCTTGGTCCCAGTACAGATCCCTGACAAACACCGCTTGTCACCAGTCTTCATCTGGACATCAAGACATTGAACATTACCCTCTGGATGTGACCATCCAGCTAATTCATATTCCACCAAAGAGTCCACTCATCAAATTCCTATCTCTCAAATTTAGAGAGAAGGAAGTTGTGGGGGAATGTGTGAAAGGCTTTAAAGAAGTCCAGATAGATGATATTCATAGCCCTTCCCTTGTCCACTGATGCAGTCATTTCATTGTACAAGGTCCCTGCTTTTGTCAGGCAGGACTTGCCTTTGGTGAAGATATGCTGGCTGACTTGAGCCACCTCCCTGTCCTTCTGATGCTGTTTCTTAATTTAAGCATGTGAACAATTTTTCTGTGTGCATGAGACAGACTTTTCTTTTAGTCTGCTGAAATGATTCTAAGGAGAATTTCTATCCTTTGCTGGATGCAGGGGGAAACATAGTGACCAAGGATGAGGAAAATACTGAGGTCCTGAATGCTTTCTTTGCCTCAGTCTTCAATGGTAACACCAGCTCTAACTGTGCCCAGCTCCTTGAACCAGAAGTCAGAGATGGAGAGCAGAATGAAGGCCCCATAATCCAAGAGGGAACTATGAGTGAACGATTGCAGCACTTAGATGTGCACAAGTCTATGGATGGGATCTTGAAAGTTCCTGGATGGGATCCATCCAAGAGTAATGAGACAGCTGGCAGAAGTGCTCACCAAGACACCTTCCATCATTTACCAGCAGACCTGGCTAACAGGGGAGGTACCAGTCAACTGGAGGTTTGCAAATGTGTCACCCATCTACAAGAAGGGCCAGAAGAAGGACCCAGGGAAATACAGGCCTGTCAGTCTGATCTCAGTGCCAGGGAAAGTCATGGAGCAGATTATCTTAAGTGCCATCATCGACATGTACAAGACAACCAGTTGATCAGGCTTGGATCATCATGGGTTTGTGAAAGGTAGGTGCTGCTTGAACAACTTGATCTCCTTCTATGACAAGGTGACCCACTTAGTGGATGAGGGAAGAGTTGCGGATTTTGTCTACCTAGACTTCACTAAAGCTTTTGACACCGTTTCCCACAGTATTCTCCTGTAGAAACTGGCTGTTCATGGCTCAGATAAAAATCTGGCTGGATGGCCGGGCCCAGAGAGTGGTGGTGAATAGAGTTCAATTCAGTTGTTGGCAGCTGGTTAAAAGTGGTGTTCCTCAGGGCTCAGTGTTGGGGCCTGTTCTCTTTAACATCATTATCAATGATCTGGATGAGGGGATTGAGTGCACCTTCAGCAAGTTCAACAAGACAACAAGTTGGGTGAATGTGTCAATCTGCATGAAAGTTGGGAGGCTCTAGAGAGGGATCTGGACGGGCTGGATAGATGGGCTGAGGCCAGTTGTGTGAGGTTCAGCAAGGCCAAATACCACATCCTGCACCTGGGCCACAACAATCTCCTGCAATGCTACAGGCTTGGGGAGAAGTGGCTGGAAAGCTTCCCAGCAGTAAAGGACCTGGGGGTGTTGGTCAACAGCAAACTGAATACGAGCCAGCAGTGTGCCCAGGTGGCCAAGAAGGACAACGGCATCCTGCCTTGTATCAGAATTAGTGTGGCCAGCAGGAGGAGGGAAGTAATTATTACCATGTACTTGGCACAGGTGACACTGCACCTTTCCCGTGTTGGGCCCCTCACTTCAAGAAGGATGTTGAGGTATTGGAGCATGTCCAGAGAAGGTCAATGAAGTTGGTGAAGGGAGTGGAGAGCAAGTCTTATGAGGAGCGTCTGAGGGAACTGGGGTTGTTTAGCGTGGAGAAAAGGAGGCTCAGGGGTGACTTTATTGTTCTCTACAACTATCTGAAGAGAGGTTGTACCGAGATGGATGTCAGTTTCTTCTTCCATGTAATAAGTGACGAGATGAGAGAAAATGGCCTTAAGTTGCACCAGGGGAGATCTACGATAGATGTTAGAAAAACTTCTTTACAGAGAGGGTTGTGAAGCATTGGAACAGGCTGTCCAGGGAGGTGGTAGAGTCCTCATCTCTGGAAGTATTTAAAAGCTGTGTGGATTTGGTGCTGAGGGACATGGTTTAGGGACTCTGGCAGTGTAGGACGAACAGTTGGACTTGATGATCTTAAAAGTCTCTTCCAACCGAATGGTTCTATGATTCTTTGGAAGTTGTGCTCAGTACGTGTCAGCAAGACAGAAATAAACAGTGTATCATTGTTAATTGCGTAAAACAGTTCCCACGAGGCTCGCAGTACACAACACAGTCAACCAATTAAAACCAGCCTGTTCCAAGAAGCAAGTCCTACCTTGAATCCCGAAGTGTTCTCTTACCTGAAGTCCTCTTATCAAATCCTGCAAGCCTTCAAAATACTTCCTAGATATCTGTTTTCCCCTGACTCCACCAATCTACTTGCCAGTCTAGTAGACACAAGATATCCAGCCTGTCTGTCACAGAACCACCTCCAGGAAACATTTTTATACACTTCCACTTCACAAGCTACCTTATTTGTCCTCTCAGCCCAGCTTTTTTTGTAAAGTATTGTTTTACCTTTTCTTAAACACATTTTCACAGAGACACCATCAGCTTTGCTGATTGGCTCAGCTTTGGCTAGTGGTGTGTCCATTCTGGAGAACTCGCTCTGTGCAACACAGGGACAGCTCCTGTCTTCTTCTCACAGAGGCTATACCTGCAGCCTCCCACTGCCTGCTACCAAAACTTTGACACTTAAAACCACTACAAGCGATGTGGCAGTGTGTGCTAATATTTGACCTGAAACAAACTTTGAAAAGCCAGCCTCCCAGTGGAAGTGCTCATTCATAGTTCCTGTTAATGCCACATCATTAGCACAGTATTACGGTATATAGCAATTTATCTATATTCATTTAGTTTGAAGTTCTGCTGTTTGCAGAGATTTCTACTCCTATTTTGTCAGTGTGGTTTCTCTAAAATTAGGTGTTGGAGTTTTTCTTTTGTTTTTTTTTTAAAGCTTTGTTTTTCTTTTTTACTGTATTACTAAGACATTAGGAACTGTAATATCATGAGCCCTGACCACCAGAAGTATTGTAAAGGAGAGCAAGTAAAGAATAGATAGTTGGCTCTTAATTAGACACCAAATTAGGACAAGTGTTACCAAGGACACAGTCATTTCAAGCATCTCTTGAGAGAAGAATGTCAATGATCAATACAGTTTTCCTTTGTGAAGGGAAGGGGGAGGGTAGAAAAGAAGAGAATTGAAGTTTTTTAGTCTTTCTTTTGTTTGGCTATTCTTTAATCATTGTTTTGTACTTCCTGGTGGCAAAAATAGTAATTGTTTCAGTTTAAAGTGTTAAGAATAAGTATTTGTAAAGCGTTTTCACTAATCATGACATGCTAATAGCAGTTTTCTAGAATCATGCAGTTAGGTTTTATTTTTATAAAAAATGTCATCCTTACCCAACATATCACCATGCTGAAAGGTTAGATCTGTACTAAGAATACTGCATAGCGACACAGAAAGCATTGCGAATTAATTCCTTGTTATGTAGCTTTTGCTTTTGCTTTTCATCATAGATGAAACAGACATGGTGAATATTTTTATCCTTTCTGCTAGCTTTAAGGCATAACAAGAACCTCACACAATAAAGTGTCACATGAATGGGCATTAACAGAAACAGTATTTGTCTTGGAAGTACTTGTTTCCTAAGCTGAAATCTATAGTTCAATTTGCTATTAAATTAATAATATTAAATATTAATCCCTAATATTAAATACATCCTCCCCCCCCAAAAGTTAATGCTCGAGTTGGTCCTAAAGCCAGAAATTTTTACAAACCAGGAGACAATCATGGGAAAAACACTGAATTTGTTCTATTAAGATCTGAACTAGTCAACTTCCGTTGATTGTTACTGAAAACATGGTTTTGAACCACAGGCACTTCAGACATTCTTAGAACTGGTGTCTCAATTCCTCCAAAAAATCCCATAGCTTAAGAAGTTTCAGTCCGGGATGGATCTAAGACCTAACAAGATGTCCAGGTATCTGCTTGTCTGTTAAACCAAATAAATGCAAAGCACACTAGAAGACTTGGAACCGTACCTTGAAAGCACCTCAGAAAATTGAGAGGGATTCATGAAAAGCTTGGAACAAGGATCTCAATCAGTTGAATTCCTGCAATTACAACACTTCCCAAGCACATGGAAAACGTGGGACACAGAAGACTATGCAGCAAAGATGTCTATTATTAGCTGTTTAATAGACAGCAGCAGAGCTGCCTATTAGCAGACCCGTAACAAATTGCTCTGTGGAAGTCTTGCTTCAGAAAATTAATCAAAACGAAAATCCAGTGAGTGTGTGTATATACATGTATATAATTATATAAATATAAAGTTAAATACGTAAGATATAAAACACTGCAAAGATATTCTTATTGCAGTAAATACATCTCTAGTACTTTTTTCGTTTGAGTCACCTTGACCAGATTTACAATAACTTAAAAGTTCTTCTTAAAAGGTCTTGAAGATGCTGGACACGTACACTGCACATCATGCATCATCCAAGCATGTACTTTCCAGTAACCCAGTTCTTATAATACACTACTTACTTACAAACCCACCTGAATCAAATCCAGGTCATGATGCATTATCTTTGCTATATTAATTAGCACCAGTTCAAAGTTCTAATTTAACTTCATTAACTTAAGCAGTAATGATTCCCTTAAAGGATAGGATGAGCTACTCATTATTACATGAATCTTTAAGAAGTTGAGATCCTTTTGAAAGCGTCATAGACAATTTGATCCCTAGTTGTGCAAAAATATAAAATACTTGACCCTAAATAAGTGGTATTATCAAAATGGAATCTCAAGAATCCTTGGTGAAATGATGCCACATCACTAGGTCACAACCACAAGAGGTAGCAAAAATCAGGGGAATCTGAGAAAAGACAGATTTTTTACATCATACAAAAATTGTTTAACTCGCACTTTAGAAAGCAGGCTGATCTATAGCATGATTATTTTTCTTAAGCTGGATAACATTCCAAACAGCCTTGTGTCATGGGTTAAGGCTGGGCTGGCCACTAAACAAATAACAGATGCTCTCTATTACCTCCTCTTCCTTCCCCAAAGGGGAAGTGAAAAGTAATAAGGGAGACAGATTTATGGATTGGAATAGAAAATAAAACTGCTTTAATGATAAGAAGAATAATAAAATTATGTATATACAAATATATACAATATTGATACCGAACCCAACTACCCTGATGGTAACCTCATCACTGTCACCGCTGATGCTGCAAGGTAGACACTGGGGAAGGCCCAGAGACTGGGCTCAGCGGCAGACGGGAACTGGATTCAGGAGCTGGATTCTGGAACTGGATTCAGGAATGCACAGATTGGGATGGAAGGCAGAACGGACAGAGTCTTCCTCGGATGCCGGCCATTGTAGAAGAGAGGAAGGGAAGAGGGCTTGATCCTTGTGATCCCTCAGCTTTATACCAAACATGATGTCTATGGGATGGAATACTTTGTTGGTCAGCCCAGGGTCACCTGTCCTGTCTGCTCCACCCCACAGGCGGAGCAGCCCGCCACAGCCCCTAACTTACTGCACCCCCACCATGGGACACAGGATTTAGCAGTGACCTTGGTTTTCACAGGAGTATCAGCAAGAGTCTTTCTGCAGACCAATCCCGAGTAGCAACTGTGAACATCAAGTTTATGTTTTCTAGAAGTGTCATCACTTCTAGAAGCTGACACTGTCTGCACAAATATGCTGTTAATTTCAGAATATGCAACCACTTAGAAAATTAAAATCTCTGAGCAGAATGCGTTCTCTTCTGACTCAAACCAGGATGCCTTGAATATGAGATAAATATCCAAATTTCAAACTTGGGAAAAGGAAATGATTTTTTGGACACTATAACAATCCAGTCTGTTGTCCTTTGTAAGCCAGAGAACTTCATCTTGAATTGCTCAATTAAGAGAGAGTTTGCTTGAACAATAACCCATATTCCAGGAAGATTTAAGGGATAGATTTAAAATTAAACCATCAAAGTGGCATGCAGCTAAGACCTAGATGGCAATTTTATGAACAGTACCATATTCCAAATCACCATCCGCTCTCAAGCCCAGACAACTATATATCACAGTCCCTTTTAGTTTAGTCTCAAGAGGAGTTTTAACTCTAAATCAGTCATCCAGAGCTCTCTTATAATAATTCAGCTGTTCTATAACTGCACCTGAAAGGCTGCATTGTGACAAACTGTTTGCTTTCACATTTTGTTTGAAAGATAAATATTTCAGTGTTCTGTTTTCGTACTTTCAGTCTTGCAATCTCACTTTTCCTTGCTTGTGCAAGGGATCTTTTGCTTGCACAAGGTTTTCTGTGCACACCCCAAAAATCAGCTTCACAGATGTCTTCTGCATATAGATGGCATATGGATGGTAAACTGAGCAATGAATAACAAAGGAAGTAATAATGCATAAAACTCCGTAAGTCTGAAACAATAACTATTCCATATGTCATCTTCTTTATTATCAAATGGGCTACAGTCCTTCACACTTCTTGCCCTTGACTTATGGATCCATGTTAACATATAATTTCTACTTGTGTTCATACCACACAAAGTTTAGAAACACCCAGAGATGAGCCCAGATGATTCATATCTTTAACACCAACCAACAGAATTTCCTAGAAAGATAAGAAGGCATCCCTTCTTGGGGATGGCTTGGCATAGGATAGTTGATCTTTTACTAATTTTTTAGACCTTTCCACAGATTTTGGGTGCAAAATCTTTGGGATGCGTTGCGGCACTCTGAGACAAACCTCACACATATATGCTTGAAAATTAATCTATATTCACACAGCATGAATGAGCACAAGATTTGGATTTACATGCAAATCAGACCTTAATCCATGCTCAAAGTAATAACGATGTGGCTAGGGTGAGCTGGAAGGAGCTTGTGATCCCATGAATCTCCAAATTCTTTAGATCAACAAAGGAAAGAATTGTTAAAAATATACAATCAAGTATTGAGTTAAAAAGACCCCACCATGTAGGTTATGGTCCAGCATTTTAAGAAAATCTCTGGATTTAAAGGACTTGTTCATTTCAAAAGCAGTTGGAGTGACCTTGTGCATCCCCCATTCCACCTATAAAAAAATCACATTGCATTTAAAAAAAAGTCTTGAGTTCATATTACGAAAAATAATTAAGAAAAATTCAAGAAATAGATTCAAATCCATAGTCTACAGACAGTTGAAAAATTAATATTTTAAGATTTAAACAGTATCACTTATGAAGTGCATAACAACTTTAAATTCTAAAAAAATATTCTATAACATAATTTTTTAAAAGGAGTATAAATACATCTATATCTGCAAAAGAAGTTGGACATGAAGTTCTTAAGTGTTTTCTAAAGATATTTGATCTCTTCAGTAACAATGTAATTGTAGTAAGAGTCTAAAACATACTCTCAATGGCTTTGCACCAGAGAGGAATAATAACTCAGTGATTTTGTTAAGGAGAATAGTGATTGTCTAACAACCATGGCAATGTGGAGAGAAGAATATAATATATCGATTCTTCCTTATCAACTTGTGACTTCATCCTCAAAAGACTGGGATCAATCTAATCCATTAAAAAATATATTAAAGTCCCTCTAAAATAAAGACTGCAGTAAAGTGGTTTTATATTCTTTACTTATTTTAAGCACAAGCCTATGCAGTATCACCTATCTATAATTTTTCCTGTATACAAAAGCATAGTGTGTGTTTAAGCCACAAATAAATTGTAATGGTTCTTCACATTCTGATATAACATTAAAGAAGCAG
>NW_010395972.1:0-9631 GCF_000710305.1 Buceros rhinoceros silvestris
CAGAGAGGCTGCGGCAGAGCTGGCTCCCTGGGAGCTGATGGTCCTCAAGTGTTTCAATGCCTCCCTGAAGGCTTGAGGTGAAACCCTTGCCGCCCTCACTTACCTCTCTCCCCAGGGCAGCAAAGCTATGGTGCCACAGCACTTACATTGTTATTGTGGTGGTGGTTGTGGCTCTTGTTACTGGTTTGGACAGAGGATGAAAAAAATGGAAAGTTGCATCCTTTGTTTTTCTCTTCTCCTGCTGCCTATGCCCTGCGCTCGGACTGGGAAGGATGAAGGGGAACAAAAAGAAAGGAACGTCTGTGTGACACGGACAGGCAGTGGACTGTGGGAGCTGGGGGAAAGGGAGACTCACAGGGAGACAGGAAGGATGGGAGGAAGGTTAAAGACTGGGGAAAACAGATGTGCACATATGTATATGCTTCTAAACCATTCCCTTGTGGTCCCAAAGTCTCGAGAAATACTGATGTTTCTTTTTCCTCTTTCTCCTACTTCCTCTGTCTGTTAGGCTTTTTTCCTGGGAAGTACCTTTCTCCCTTAGAAAAAAGAGTAAAGCATCAGTTGCAGGAGGGACTTTCACAAAACACTTCAGCCGCACTGGTACCAAATGTTAACCATAATGACGACACTTAGCCCCAAACTCAGGCCCTGCTGGCCCCATTTGATTTTTTCAGCACTTGCCCTGGTTCTAATGGCCTGTCCAATACTAGGCAGTGCTCTCACTGAACTCTGCTTGATCCTTCAGACTCTCCAAATAAAATTTGGTTTAATATGGTAGGACTAACTCGGGTTGAAGCCTAGCAACTCTGGCAGGATCGAGATGTAAATGTTGCTTTTAACAGTTTTAAAAAATATATTTGAAGCTATACATTAAGAAGTGGTGTAGTATTTCTTTTGGACCCCAGTAACATGACTTAATGGGAGGAAGCCCCAAGAGCTGTCAGTTACAATTACTTGTTTTTACTCAGAGATTTTGGGGGTTTGCTAGGAAGGTAAGATAGAATAGACAACTTGCCAGCTTACCACATGTTCCTGCTCGCTGCTATCAGTGTAAATGTAACATCGTGCTTTTTCTTTATTTATGAGCACCATATGCCTGTCATGTCGGAAACCAGTCGATGTTATGTGTTCATTCATTACGTTTCTGAAGACAACAAAGACCCCTGATTATGTTGCACAGCATTCGTTCTTGCTAGTGCTTTATTTCAGTCAGTAATAGTGGTCTTCAGAACATTCAGTACCCCATTAATTAAAGGCAATTGGAATTTCTCCGTGTGTTTATATATACATATACATACACAGAAGGTTTTTTGCTGACACTATTGTTAGAATGCCCAGGGCCTAAAACTCCATGGTTTTTAGGTAAGGCTGAGAATAAAAGAAATTTTTCTGTTAACCTAGTAAGAGCATCAGTTTGGGCAATGAGACTGACATTTCTGCTGAAGTTCTGTAATGCCATAGCTCTGTGAAAGCATTCGGCTAATAACATTAGGCACGGCTTTGTCTGCTAATCTGTGCTCTTCCACCAAGTACATCCCATTACAGAGAGGAGCAGAATGTCTAACCTCTGTTCTGCTCAGTGGACATTACAGGGGCAATAGCTTGTCTTTGTCTGGGGAAGCATAAAGTAGAGTAGTGGGTAGAACACTCATGTTCTTAAACAGATCACAGGGTGAGAAACTTCGAAACCTCCGTGACTTCACGCTTTTCTTGCTGATGCACAGTCGTTATCTGTGCTTATTCTTCAGCTATCAATTTCTGCCAAACGTTTCCTAGCTTCCACCACCTCTCTTCTGACACTGTGTCCCCTAAATAATCTACATGGCTATCATAATCAGCTTATTCCCAATTAAATTACCAAAGGTAGACCACCAAGGGTACTTTCTATCTGACAAGAGTATTATTCCCCTCAAAGGGCAGTGGAGGAAGTGACACAGAATTTCAGTGTCACAGAATTTCAAAGCTTGTGAAACTGTGGATCTAGGACCTGTATTGCCTATATATAGGATGGTAACAGGCACGTCAGGTGAAGCAGCGGGGAATGGTAAGTGTAGCCAGAAGGGTGAGTGCATTCAGGAAGGTTACAATGAGCACATGATGTTGGTAGCGGAACACGTGGAAGGGGGATGGTGGAAAAAAACCCAGACAAACAAGGGAAAGGTTCTCTGAATACCGAACCGTGAGTGCTACGCTGAATAGAACTTCCCAGCGCTAGAGCGGGTCAGGAGGTAGAATGAGGCTAGTGGTTGGCATGAACTGGAGATGTCCTGTGATGCTGTAACGGAGGGAGCGCTGACACCAGAGGCTGAACCCACAAAATCGCAAAGCTGCCACCACATGGCCCACTGAGAGTCAGGAGAACAACGATTCTTAATGTTGACAACAAGGAAAGCAGTTGTGCAGGGGAAGGAGAAAAGAAGGATTTGCAGCCTAGCTGAAGCTAGGAATCAGTGTGAATCACCAGACTCTCACCCTTACCCATCCTGCTCACAGGAACTAAGAGACAGACATCTCACAAACCTGTGAAATCCCATCAATGTTGATTTGTGTGGCGTAAGAGCTGGATGACTCAATGCTCAGCCTAAATCCGTGGAGCGCTGCTAAAAGCAAAGAAAGTAAACCGAGTTACACCAGGTTACATCTGGCCTTCAGTCAATATAAGCAGGAAAGAGAAGAAATGAAATACAGGGATGCTGGTGAAAGACAGAGCCACTAAACCCTCGTCAGTTATTAGTTCAAGGGATTAACGTGACAGTGACAAGCTGCATGCTAGACACCAGCCTCGTGGAGCAGTGCACATCTGTCAGGAGAAGTAGGTTAGTAGAAAAGAAAGAAAATGTGCATAAGTGGATAGAAATGCAGAGAAGAACTAATTCAGCCCCTCCAGTTCTTAAGCCATGTCGGGGAAATGCTACTGGGATAAGTCCTTAGCGAGCAACTAATTACCTGTTACATGAATATCCTGGTGCCGCAGCTCTGGATTCAGGAATTGCTGTCTCTGTGGCCTCGTGCACTCTCAGCCCGCCAGAGCAGTGACTTGCACGTTCCTGTCGGGGAGCCAAAAGGCTCTGATTTATGGCCAGGAGATATCACATCCTCATTTGCCAGCTTCAACCCAACTCTTCTGTTTTGTTTTGTTTTGTTTTTAAAGGACTTTGTTCTTCTTGCTTTGCTCATACTGGGGAGACTTGAGTTTGCAAGTGACCTGGCCTTCATCTAAATGCTGAGGCAATTAAAACAGAGTCCCAAATGTTCCCTTTCATTAAGAGAAAGTGGGAGATTTCAATGTTCCTCAGTCCTCACCCAGAGACATGTCTGCTAATCCCAGCGTGAAAAGAGAATCACAGAATCGCAGAATCATTTGTGTTGTAAGGACCCTTCAACATCGTCTAATCCAACCCCCCTGCCATGGGCAGGGACACCTTCCACTAAGGTGTCCCTAAAAGCCCAACGTGGCCTTGAACACTTCCAAAGATGGGGCATCCACAGCTTCTGCAGACAACCTGTTCCAGAGTCTCATTACCCTCATAGTGAAGAAAGGGGGGGAGGAGTGCTGTCCTCTTCTTTCCCTTGAAGGCATCTGGGGCATAAAGACACACAGAGGAGGAGAGGACGGATTAAATTTGTGCTTTTTCTTCTTCACCCATCGTCTTTTGCTAGGGCCGTGGAGGAGTCCTTCATGTTGTGACTCGGACACTCCAGACCAGAGCTTGGGGCTTCCTTTGCAAGAAGAGCATTTTAGAGGGCAGGTGGACTTTAGCCAAAGGTCATCCCATATACGTGCTGTCCTCTCTCAGAATAGACAGTATATTGCCATGATGTGCTGGTGACTTGTGTGGTCGGACTATGCAGCTTGCTCACTAGTTCAACCATGTTTTCTGATCCAAAGGTATCATATGTTGCTGTCAAGTATTTTTAGTCTGAGCTTTTTAATACCCAGTTTACTTTGCAGTCATGGTTTCTTCAACTAAAAATAGCTCCAAGACAACAATAGCTTTTAAGGTGGTTCCGCTTTTTCGATTAGACATGATTTTTTAAAAAAAAAAGTAGTAGCGTGATGGTTTCACTGAAGTGAAACAAAATTCCAGCTGAGAAAGATCCCGGAGGCTTCCTTTGCACCTCTCTGAAAGGTCAGGATCTCGGTCGTACGTTCTCTCGGTAAGGTGACACCTGAGGTACTCCACACTTCTCTGTCTTCCTGCGATATCCCAGCACAAGTGAGTCAGGAGGGAGGAGCTCTGCTTGCACTGAATCGCCAGTGCTTTCTATATTTATCCTACAAATTTAAAAGTCAGATTCTGTCCAAAATTCTGTTTGACCCATGAGATCCTAGCCCTGAGGGCTACAGCTTCAAAACAGGTTGTGAGGGTTTTGTTTGTTTGTTTTGCAGTGCAAGTGGAAATTTGAGCATGTTACTGCTTGAGCAGCGGGAGTTTCATCAGTGTAGCGTCTACACACTCATTGCTGCCACCCAGGAACCTGCTGGGGGGTTTTAAGCTTTCTATAAGAAAGCTTAAAAAAGAAAAGCCTTTATCGTCCTCAGTTGGAAAAGATGAGACTTTTGCCTTCAAAAAGAAGTAACAAAACCCTTCTGACTTTGTAATGAGAATTAAAATAGTACCGTTTGGCTGGTTTGAGATGGTTGCCCCTTGGTGCTAAGTTTCACGGTTCATCTAAGGTGTGAGGTTATGAAGTTGGACGCAGAAAATGTGTCATGCTCTAATGCCTCCATTTTCACCTCTGGAAAGGACCTGTGCTAAGCCACTACAGCTGTATGCTAACGGTGCCGCAGAAAAGATCTCACATCCCTTTGGGCGGCCACATACGAGGATCAGATCGGATTTAATTCTGCTAAAGAATTCTCATGGCTTTGAAAAACAGACCCTGTCAACATGAAACAAGTAACACTTGGTATTAATTGCTTATAAGGTTCAGGTATGACACGTGGATTTTCTGAGACGCAAAATGTAGACTGACTTTTCAGTCCTCGGATAAGCATCCTGCCAACCCAATTAGCATCTGTCGAGCTCTGTTCATTTTCACTCAGATTTACCGGTTCATTGTCCGAGCAATAATTTTTCTGGCATTTGATTATTTTACCAAGATCTGCCCAGGGGTTTAGCAGGGCCAGATAAGCAAGTCAGTCCACTTGCTGACCTGATCCTGCGCATCGCCTTCCCCCTGGGAACCGCAGGTGTGTTGCAGTGCCCTGTCTCCCTGGGGAACTGGAGGAAAGGTAAGAAATACTGGATCTGCTGCAGGAGTGTGCCCAGGTCCTCGGTGAAATCTATGCAAAGCTGACTTACTGGCTGCTCTGTACGCACTCTGCCGTTTGAGTAAGGCTGGACTAGTCTGGGTTGCCTCACTTCAAAGCACAACAGTAATTTAGGGGCCTAGAATGCAATTCCATTAAATCAGAATTACGAGAAGAATTTGGATTCCTGCACGTTGATAAACAGGATTTTGCTATCCTGGCTTGCTGGCTACTGTCATACATGGCCTGTCACCCTTTCCAGAATGCAGTGAAATATGAGCCAACACAACCTTTGTATTATAGCAGAATTTTCTTCAGCCTCCCTGGGAAAACCCTTGGTCATTTCAGCCTATCAGCTATTTCCTTGGTATTTATTTTTTTCTCTGTTCATCTTTGAAACTCAATAAGGAAATAAAATACCGGCATAAATAAATGAAGAAGAAGGTTTCTCAGCATCAGTAAACTTGACAAAAGAAACAGAACACTAGAGAATGTTTATTTATTCATGATATCTTCACGAATGCCATACTTTGGAGGGAATAGGAGATTTTTGTTCTTGTTTGACTCTCAAGCGTGTTAATTGGCTTTTATTAAAATGTGGAGGGGACAGTTAGCTTGGAAAAACCAGAGAAGCTACGTGTTACCAGCTTTGAAGTTCATGTGAAATACTAGCAAGTAAGAGGAATTATTTAGAGTTTGTATTTTATGCAGGACGATAGGAAAATATTTTCATGATCTTACTTAAGGGGAAAAAATCTGCGAAAGGATGCGTGGTTGGGTGGTGGAAGTACAGAGTTTGTTCTGGGGGGGTTGTTCCATTCTCCTCCCTGCTCTGTAAAAGTGTCGTGTGTAAGCTTGAGTAGTTTTGTCTGTGCTGTCATTCTAATAGGCATGTGAGAAGTCCCCGTGAAAATAAGGGAATTCTTTATAATGAGTTCAGTACGTACATAAGGGTTTTCAAGATTTCAGAGTATCTCTGTGGTTCAGGTCTCTGCCTGTGAGTGTTTTGCATTAGCAGGTAGCAGAGGAAGTTCTGGCTTGGGGTTTCCGTGACCCTGGAAGTGTCAGGGAAACAATCCTAGAAGAGAAACCCGAGTATTGCACAGCAGTTTTCTCATCCGGCTAATTGAGAATTGACAGCAAAGTACGGAAGGTAGAACAACAACTCCCTGCACTGGCAAGGGTATGAATTAAACTGCCAGCTCAGACCTCATCATGTGGAATTTCTCAGAGCGTGCAGTATGCTGCGTAACTTCTCTCACCACCAAAGTTTAGGGACTCGGGTCACGTCTCGCCTGTGCGTAGCAAAACCACACCGCGCCTCGAAGGATCGGGTTCAGGTATACAGTCCCTAGAGCCTGTTTGCTGTTGGTGCGGTCTGTCTCATGTCCTTTCCCGTTATCTGATAGCAGTTCTTAAACTGCTGGCAGTTTCCATGTCGTTAGGCAAATGAGGCTTAGAAGAATTTACATATATATATATGTGGTCAGTAACACAATACGGAGCAATGTAACAGTTTCATCGTGGGTCTTCGTCTATCCCCAGGATTCCTTTGCATTTTTTTACATTTTCATTATTCTTTTTCAAGCAGCACGTGTGTGTTAGAAAACAAATGTCCAATGACCCGACAAAGTTGTCACCGACCCTTTCAACCCAACCATAAAGGACTTCAGGTTTTTATGAACTCCTCAGTCATGGGGGAAAGTGAGCTTATGCTTTAACACACAAGTCCTGTAGCATTTTATTCTACTAGAAGTATTCGCTTTGTAAAAACTGTGCTAACAACTAAGATGCTGTAATGCCCGCTGTAAGCACACGGAGCCGCCTGGGCTGGTGCCACTGCTGCTGGTGCTGATGTGGGTGAGAGGTCAGTAGTTTCCTTTGCTCTCTCTGCTGTCCCCAGAAGGTGACTTTTGTCAGGAGGGGCTTGAAAGCTGCAGATTAGAGGGAGAGCAGTGATGGCAGCTCCAGCATTCCGTTACTGATTTTTTAAATACCTTATTTCTAAAATAGCTCTTTCGCTTGCATGAATTTCTTGCCTCGATGGAAAAAAATCCCCAAACTCCGAAGTCTGCAGGTCGGAGGTTGACCATTCATTTCCTTTGCAGTTCCGCGGCAGTTTTGGTTGTGTGGAGGCTGTGGCTTGAGCTTTACAAACCTAATGCCTGTCTCGCACAAAGAGATTTCTATTTTATTCTCCAAAATATCACATGATAATTATAACAAACAAATAAATCTGTGCTGGAGTGTGATCTCACACACATCTAAATAGACACAGGTAACTGTGAAGAGACCCTTAAAGATCAATATTAACTAGTTAATTTTTCATGTAAGACTAGCCAGGTCTGTCATGCTGGGAGTTGCGAAGGCTGATTCATGCAGAGCCCTCATTGATGTCAGTGTCAGAAAGGGTGTCACCTCCCACTGGGTTTCTCCCCATGGCTGAGGCAATGATAAGCATAAGCACTTTTTGCCCCTTGCTCCAGAGCTAACGTGGACTCCTGCACAGTAATGAGACAGTGAACTAACGTTTCTGACAGTCAGGGCACAGAAAGGATCTCTTTTGTCTGCTAGGGAACTGTTTTCATGAACCTGTCTCTGAGGGCTGACCTCCTCTGCTGCGTTTGGTTGACATTGCCAGTGGATTCGCTCGTCATTAAGGGAAGGGAAAGAAATACTGCTGTGACCACATACCTTTGAGACCACTGTTTAAGAAACAACCAGGGGAGTAAAAGCACAGGGGAAACATGGACCTGTCCGGGAAATGCCCTCTCATTTGGCAGCGGGCGAGATGATTGGTGTTTGAAACCGTTTCCAAAATGTTGGCTTACCTACTGAAGAAAAAAAAAGAAAAAAGAAAGAAAGCTCAGAGAAGCCCTTGGTATCTTTGAGCTCCGCTGAAGTGCAGACAGGCTCACGAAGCCCTGTGAGAGATCTACAGCCCGCCAAAGCCTCAGTCCACACAGCACGGCATTTGCCAAACTCCGAGGCCACGTTTGGCAAGTTCAGAGACTATGCATGGACGTGACTTGGGTATTTCCACCACGTCCTGCACGTAGGGCCTCGTTCTGGTGATTGACGTGGCCAGGAGTGTATTTTGCAGATGGGGTCTGGCAAAGTGTCAGCACCTTTTATTTTCTATTTTTGCTTCGTGTGGGCACAGGTGTCAGCCAAGACTGTCTGTTGAAAGCAACAGGTTGTTTTGCGCTGTCATTTTTCTAGCCTTGCTCAATGTTATAGCTGATGTCAGTGGTGAAGGGGTCACTTCAGTATCTGAATTCAGAGTCAGAGCCCATGAAACTTCTCTCTGTAGCAGAGGCTTTTGCTGTAGGCAGGAGGGTGGTAAGAAGAAGGGAAAACAATGGATCTTCATTTCAAGTTCTTAATAATTCTTAAAGTAGTGTAAAGTACTACTGAAAAGAGCACTTTGTCTAAAATAGTAATATTATTATTTTTTAGTAATCTGACTCAGTAAGATCACGTTTGATACAAACAAACAAACAATCAAATAAGAAAAGCCCCGCAAGTTTTGCCATCATTGGGAAGATGGGGAGGCCATTGCTGGTTAGAAACAAAACTACATCCAGGAAATATTTGTTGCCATAGTGACCATATTTAGCTGATCCCTTTTTTTGCTGTACAGATCTGATTTAATTAATTCAGATATTTATAAATAGCTTCCCATGGGTTCAAAATGAGTGGCTGCGAAGTGGCAAAGACTTTGGGTGTGCAGCTCTGTACGGGCAGATGAAGACCCCCCTTCAGCAAAGCAGTTAAGGTGATCACGTAATTATAGGCATTACATCTTATTTAACGGGATTCTGCAGGTGCCGGCAGGTAGTGAGCTTTTCTAGCTGAAACGGTGTGATTTGTTTTCATCTAATTTTCACAAACTACAGTGGAAATAAGTCCTGAAGTAGTTACACCATTAGTCATGCTAGGAGTGGCCAGTTGCTGCCTTGGCATTTGCTGTGAGCATTAGAGAAATACACCTTGCGTGGCTTTGTGTTCCTTTCAGTAAGCCTCAGCCCCCGTGAGTCGTCCTCTACGGCCCTTTTCTCCTCGGTTCTGTTCATGCTGGGGAAGTGGTTGAATCACAGGCATTTCACAGGTCCCTAAAAGGGTATTTTTTCTGGAATTGTGTAGTAGTTCAGGTCCCTTCAGCAGGAGATCCTCTTGAAAGCTTCATCAGGAGGTGAAAAGATAAAGGTGCCCAAAGTCTCGCAGCTACTCTGCATCATTCGGGTGGAACATGAGTTCCACGTCCATTGACTCAGTGTTGTCCCAGGTGTTGATTCTGCCTTGGAAACACAATCACATGGTCAGTTTGGGAGAGAGAGAGAGAGGAGGAAAAGGTTACAAGATTTAGCATTCCTG
>NW_010395972.1:9743-19222 GCF_000710305.1 Buceros rhinoceros silvestris
TCCTGCTGCTTTTGCAAGGTTCTATTCCCTCCAGTAATGTGTGGCGTATGCAACCTGTTCTTTCCACATCCAGCACTTAGGGGGGCATTAGCGTGTCCAGCAGCGGGATAGCAAGAGACAGCCGAAACTGGGGGAACAGAAAGGGAACTGCCCAGAAGCAGCTTAAAAAGGACAATGAAAGAAATTGCCATCAGCAAAGACAAATTATCAGAGAACTGGTTAACACCTCTAGCACCATCTTCATCCTTCCATGTATTTCCAGGCACTAGTTTGTCGCAGACGTTTGACACCCTTCGTTCTGCACTCAGACTTTTCTAAAATCTGGCTTTTGCTGTCCAGGTCTGGTTTTGCCTAAGAGTCAGAATCCAGGTGGCGTCCCTACTAAAAGAGACTGTTTTTTAAATGCACCTCAGCTTCCCCGAGGTGCTGTTCTCTCTTTCGCTATCCAGAAATTACACGGTCTGCCATTTTCTTCGACTTACGGAGACACAGAATGCAGGTCCCTCTGACTGCGTACAAAGAGAGAGGACGAGGGACCTGAACTTCAGAACTGGCTCTCTTACCTGCACTATGAATCCACAAGAAACGGTCAAGACATCCTGAGACCCTATCTCCAAACATCCCATGGCAAAATCTCCTTATTTCTTTTCACCAAGTCAACACCGGGGCAAGGTGTAGAACGTCCCTCTTGAAGCTGTGCTGCTGGACAGAAACAAAGTCTCTTCCTGCAGCATTTATTTTGCAATATCCATGAGCTCTAGAGACCTGATAGCTGCTTTTCTTACCTTACGATGAGTGTTTGTGGGCAGCTTGCCCCTCATTCTACTGAAGGGTCGCTCTGCTGAGCGATTCTGGGGTGGGTTGCAATGGTCCTCTTCCATGGAAGGGCTTTTCAGAGAGGAATTCTGGAATAATTCTTTGATAATTTGCAGGCTGTTCTGTTCTGCAGTCCTCACTGTTGTTTTCTCTCAGTACAATTTCACTGAACTTAGAGGGAGATTGTTCAAATAAAGAAGAAGTGTCTCAGTTTTAACCCAGTAAGTTCGTGTCTTAGAGCAGTGATGTCATGACAATCGTGCTTTTGTTCTCAGCGCCATATTTATCAGAGATTGCGAACTTCTACACCCCAAAACAATGTAATTAGTGGAGAAAGGTTAAGTCCTTTTCTCTGCATCTCGTCACACCTCTGGGTGAGGAGGGCCAGTTTGTATCAGAAGCTGCACCAGGCAAAATCCGAGGAAGGAGGCAGGGACAGGCATTCCTCTGCCTTGGCAAAGCCAGAAAAGGACATGCTGGAGGACCCCTCGGAGGAGAACCCAGACCATCCCAGAAGGATTAAGCTGTGATATAGTGTACGCAGTAAGCAGAGCTGAATCTGGCCCCACGGAGCGTGGCTCCAGCGCTCTGTGCGCAAGAGGCTGTTGTCCGTCAGCTCCGGAATGACCCGGCACAGGCTGTTATGACAGCTGTTGGAAAGTGTTATGTCAGTGTACCCTTTCAGGAATAGAAGATGCTGTGCTCTTTTGGATTTTTTAATGCCCTGCTTAGTCTGGATCACAAGGTAGTGAGACACTGATAATTTTAACCCTGTGCTGCACAGGCCTGTTTGTTTACATTGCTGGGACATGCTCTTTGTTTCTGGCAAGCACTTCCAGAGGCAGCCTGTGCAAGAAGTGACTGGAGTAACGTCTCTTTCCTTACACCTTTATCTTCTCTCCTTCTTCCGTGCTATGTGATCACGGCCTCCTTTAAAAAGAAACTGTCTGAGGTTTCCTTTTGGCACTGTGTTATTTCCTTGTTGGCAATTTTGTAAGGGACCGTGTCGGGTTGGGTTTTACCTGCACAACAGATGCATTACCATTTGTTTCTGCTCTCAAACCACATGAATCCACCGTAGTGCTGATTTTACAATTGCATTCCCTGCTTTTTTACCCCTGCTGCTGTTTGATTTTCAGACAGAAAGGGAGAAGCTAAATATTTATACAAGGGAAACTGAATTTACATAATAAATAAACAGAAAAAGCAGAGAAATAATCCCCCCCTCTGCTCTTTAAGTTCCAGCAACACTGCGTGTAGGCTATTTCAAAGAGAAGAGTGCCTCCCACCCTCGTCCCAGCTTCGGCAGACATCCCTTTAAGTGCTCATACTCTTTTTTATCTCCTTTGCATAAAAAACCCCTCCCATTGTGTCTCAGAAACTCAATACCACATGGAAACCAGATCGGTTGTTTGTTGGGGTTTTTTGTTTTTTTTTAAAGAAATGCCTCCTGCCCAACTTTAGTATGGCAAGGAAATTTGATTATCACTTGTTGACAGGCACGCAGGTCGTGTCAAGTGTTTCTGACAAGTCTATTTTAAGTTAAGCTAGAATTTGTATTTTGATTATGACCGAGTAAAAACACTCGGACAATAGATAGTCTTTGGCTGTGAATGAAAATTGGAAAATGCAAGTTATGGTCAGGCAGATTTTGATTTGGGAGAATGAGGCATTGGTTGGGTCGCTGCCCAGATGTCCGAATTCAAAAACACAAAGAACCACCACCACCACCCTCCCTCCCGTGACTTTGAAAGATCACAGCAACACAAGAGAACTAACATGAGGTTACTTGTGAAAGACAACCGGAGTTTGTCCACTTGCCCGTTTTAGTCAAGTGATAAGGTATCCGTCTCCTTCTGCCTAACCATCTGTTTTACTTCACAACCTGCATATCTGCCGCATCGCGAGATGCTTTAGGTGTTAAACACCCTGCGGGTCCTGGCCCCTTTGGCTCGCGGCAGTAACTGGCAGCCAGAGACCCAGAATGAAGGTGGTGTGTGGTCAGGAGCAGGCTCCTGGCTGGCTGGCTGGCTGGTTGGCATGCTGGAACCGCTTGGTCCCCTTCACGCCTCTGGGAGCTGGCTGCAGCAGCAGCATCCCCGCAGAGTGCCCCGCGAGCCCCCAGCAGCTGGCTGAAGCAAGCTGGAGGACTCTATGTCCATACGTCTGAAACTAAGGGTTGTGTCTCTGTGTGGGGTCCATAACATTAGCAGCAAAGCAGAGTGCCAAGTTACAGGCCGTTTATCTGTGGGTCAGGGGCTTGCCAGAAGTGGCGTCCCAATTTGCAGTGGGGTCATGACCAGAAAACGTTTGAGGATGGCTAACAAGGACACTAGGTTTGAGAGTAGTCCTCAGTAAAGCACAGTTTAAGAGTTGCTTTCCAAGCAGTTCTTGTGAAGCCTGGAAGCAAGGACTGTGTTGGTCAGTATTCAGCTCGCTCCCTTTCGCGGCAAACTTGGAAGAAAAAGACTGACAGAGGATGTGAATGTTTCTCAAGAGGGGGATGCTGAAACTTCGCTGGGCTCAGTGTCTGTTTGGTCTTTATCCAGCTCTGAGCTCAAAGGCAACACTTGTGATAATACATTTTCTTCACCATAGAGACAAATGTACCTCCTGAGGGAAAAACAGTTGCTTTGACATTTCAGGCTGGGAAACCTGCCCTTGACACATGCACAGGCCCTGATGCACGGTGTCTTGGCTTCGCCTGCTTACAGCTGCCTGGGAGGCTGGCACTGTCCCTGTTCAAAGGCAGCGGCGTGCCAGCACCGCAGCGGTGAGGTCCCCAGCAGAGCTGTTTGCAGTGGGAAGACAGAAGAGCACAGCAAACGTCGTCTCTGTCGTAGGAGATGATATCCCCTCTGCATTAGCCATGGCGTTGTGCGCTTGCTTACACATGGTAACGTATTTACATTAACAAAAGCCCTGATGGGACAAGGGAAAAAAGAAACGGTGCTTATGTTGTGTTGTGGCTGCCAGCAGTCGCAAACTGCCCTGTGGCAGGAAGCTGAGTGTGAGAATCAACGGTGTTTCCAGACTTCTAGTCGCTGCCAAAGACCTGCAGTGCTCAGACTTTCAGCTGGGTGGGGGAGTCGTCAGTCTGGAAATCTGTGCAAGGGATTTAAAATCAAGCCCCTGGCTAGTACCAGTACTGCGTGACTAAACATGGGTGCCCAAAGGACTAGGTAGCCCAGAAACAGCGCAGGAAAAGTGACTGGCCAGAGAGGTGGCTATGCCAGGACATAAATCATTAGTACAAGCAATAAGGTAAAGCACAAATAAAGGGAACGTTCCTGTTCTCTGGTATCGCTGCTGTGTTCTGCCTCCAGAGTCACCTTTCATTACACTGCCTGGCCAAGCCTACAGAAAAACTGGACCCTAACATGCACTCTTGGCTCAGTGAAGGTGATGAGGCTCTGACAGTTACGGAGAATTCAGTACAAGAAGCTTTACTGCTTGTTAGTGCTTCTTTGCCGTTCTAATTCTCCTTCAGCAGAGTAAGTGCTTGCTAACTAGCTGATTACAGAGCTGAGAGGTTATAGGCCCATAAAACCAGAGGACACCAGGAGATGATCTGTGCATGTGACAGTAAAATGAGCAATCGCATCCGAACACAAACTATGCAATTAGCGTTAGTTACTTTTAAAGCGCCATTATCTCTGCATTGTTCGCTCTCATTAACAATTAGTCGTTCAGGCCCTTGAGAACTTTAATACTATAATCCCTACAAGCCCATCAAGTAAACCTCAAACAGTCAGAATGTTGCATACAAGATTTATAAGGCAGAACTGGCTGGATGTGAATGTGAGAGTAATGGCCCATAAGCAAATGTGACATAAAAAGGAGCCAGCCCGTAGAGCAGCCTGCGGAACTCCGACAGCCTGGCTGTAGTGGGAGCTGCTGCTACTTCAAAACAGCTTTGTCTTTTGGGGTGGAGGGACTCATTTTGTCCTAGGAGAAGCATAATGTCTGTGGCATTTACGTACTGGTCAATCAAAGCCCGCTCCCAGGATCTGAAATCATGTAGCTGTATGCGTTTTCTACTTGAACGCTGTGTGAGAGCCTGTGCTCCCCCATTCCCCGCCCCCCACTTCCCTTCACCTTTTCAGCAAAAAGAGACCTCACCAACAAAGACAAAATAGATTGAAAGCTCTTGCATCCCAGGCTCTTTAAGCAAATCTTGAGAGAGATTTTGGCACAGAATGCCTCTAACATTATGCTCGCTGTCCTTAGAAAGCAATAAGCAAATACATTGTGCTGGCAGTTAACAAGTGCAGTGATTTCAACACAGACGAGAGAAGGGAGGACAAAGAAAGACTATGCTTCGAGCATCCCTCTCACTCTGGACCTATGGGCCAGCTGGAGCGTTTACAAAGCTCGAAGGCCAGCCAGCAGGGAGTTGCAATAATCTAATTTTAATTATGTGACAAAAGCATGGAGAATCATTTCAAGGGCTAACAGAGGAAAATGCTCGCAGCCTGCCAATATTCCTTAGATGGTAAAAGACGACAAGTTAACTCACAGAATTTAGCTGTTTCTCAAAAGACTAAACGGGATCTACCACCACTCCCAGCCTGTTGTGGTTAGAGAACAAACTGTTGCCAGAAAATGGCTTTAGCTATTAAAGAAAGTTCCCAGAGGCATCTAGGCAGAGCAGCAATACCTATGCTCCTCCTCTTAGATAAAAGACATACTCTACCAGCAAGAAAACAAATTCCCATAATCATATTAAACTGGCTAATAAGACAGGCAGAGGGTACAAGTTGCTCGGTACAAAGTGACAGACCGTCAGTCCAAGTTCTGCAGCATCACAGCCCCTGGCGGGGTCACGGGAACAATCCTCCTGCTCTGCTGTCCCAAAGCAAAGCACGGGAAGGAGAGGGGCGGGAAGGGAAGAGAAGGGAAGAATCAGTTAGGTCTCTCTGCAGAGCGACTTTTAAATTAAAGCCTCTGCACAAGTACAAAGGATTCATAATAAGGAATCGTACAAATCATTATTAATGAAGTAACAAATGTAGAAGTTTTCTCTGCTCACATCCTTTTGCTCCTTTCTTGTTTAGAATGGTCTCAGTGATAATTGTTACTAAATTGAACCTCAGAGTAATTATTCTGAACAATACCACCAGCAGGTATTGCCATCTGCAAATTACTTTTCCCCATGACGTGACAGTGATGTTCTCATTTTTGATCAACAGCGTCTTGGTACAACTTGAGGTCTTCTTCTGTGAATTTAGCCGCTCTTGGAATGGGATTTCCTCCCATCACCAAGTAGTGCTTTTGGCTATTGAGACATGTAGCATGATGCTACATTGGGTCTTAAAAAGTAAATTTTATTGGTTTTGCAACTAGAGACCAACCCTGAGCCTGCCAGTGCTTGAATTCAGCTAACTGACAGTTTTATGTGGGAAAATTAAGCTGGTTTTTTGAGTCCTGCTAACCAAGCTGTAAGCTGCTCCTGCCTCCTGGGAGCATGCGCTAGGCATAAAGTCAGACTGATGAATTCTGGGCAAATCACTGGATGAATTTAGGAAGCACCTTCCCCACACTCCCTTTCAGAAAAGGGGAGAGTGAGGAAAACGATTATGAGAATTTGGGGCTGTCATCAGCTTTCTGGTGATGTAGATGTTTGATAAAGTTTTATGGCTGCCTGCAGACACAAATAATTCTTCAAGTAGCTCTCAAGCAAACATTTTATCCTCTACGGTTATTTTCTTAGTAATCTGGTGAGGGACATCTGCAGCTTCTGGAAAACTGAAGCCATTGCCTTGAAATCAGCAAACATGGGTAGATTTTGATAAACAGTCCAGAGAGAGGGGGAAAATCAAGGGAAGGTAAAGCCTTGAACGAGCGGTATTTTTGAAACAATCCCGTTTAACTTTTCATTTTAAAAGTGACCCTGTTTCATTTATACAATGACGTTTGAAATGTAGGTCTTGAAGCTAGATTGAATAACTCCAGACCTAACCCACAGGATTTTTTTTTTTTCACTTATTTGATGCAGAACTTGAAGTGAAAAGTCCATTATTCAATCAGCTCCAAAGGGTGTGAGTTCCAGAAGCCAGAACAGGGACACGAAGTGGGAGAGCAGCGCAGAGAGGAGGGAGTGATAAGCTCAGCAGTAGCTGTTGGCTGACGTTACGAAGACTATTTTTGTCAAGGGAAGAGGTGGAAGGATCCTCTCTCCTCTTCTATTTTGTGTTCTTCAAAGAAAGCTGAAGTCCGCAATGGCATTCCCGGCTCAAAAGCTGCAAGCACCAGCGCTCTCCTCTCCCTCCAAGGTACCTTAAGAACCATGAGGCTGTTTTCTAACAATACACTTTGTCCTCTCCAACAAGATAACTTTTCCTCCAACTGGGGGAATGCCTGGGACCCGAAACAGACGCCTTAAGAAAACTTCTCCCCCTCTGTACACCTTTGGAGTTTTCTAAAGCCAGGGATGCTTTACACTGGCAATCTTCAAGGACCGAGGAAGGCCAGAGTCTTTGTGGGCTGCCAGCTGTGGCACAGCCGTGGGAGTTCTGTAAGCCAGACAAGGTGCAATTGCCGTTCATACTTGAACAAAAAGACCTTCATTTGGTTTATGTTGACTGAAGCCTAATGACTAGTGAATTAACTGTGGAATTGTAGAACCTCAGTGAAAATCTTCAAAAAGAGTATAGATTGGTTGAAACTGATAGACAAAGAAGTACGTACAGACATCTAAGAATGTAAGAATGTGGCCACCGGTTATAACATCAGCATTAATCAAACTGATCACAAAATGTTGTGTGATTTAGCCTAATCGTTTCGCCCTGCAAAAGGCACGCTGGCATCTGGATGAAGGGCTGACCTGGAGTCAGCTCGGCAGCTCAGATTCTGAGTGGTGATCTGGTCACTTCGGGGGTTGAAGCGAAGCAGAGAGAGTCCAGAAGTTTGCCCGCTGCTCCATCTAGTGCTTGTGTTCAGTATTCTGTACGATCAGGAGGTATCTTTTTCTTCCGAGCGCTGACATCCTGGGGGAGGGTGGATATGCCAAGGAGCAGCTTGATCGTTGGAGATGTCTCGTAGTCCACTGACTTCCTAGCTCATGAGGCTATGCATTAGAAAGGTTTCTCCCTTGCTGGCCTAGGTTTTTTTTTTTTTTGGTAGTGAGAAAGGGTTCCCAAAGAATGGCCAAACTGCCTTTGCAAAGGGGAGATCTGCCAGGAACTCTTATGGGAAAAGGAATACATAAAGCATGAGATTTACCGATCGCTGGAGCCATTGTGATAAAAACACAGTATTTGTGTCAAGCACACTGGGTTCAGCGGAATGAATTTAGTATTTAATGTGACTGCTTATTAACTAAAGTAGCTCATTTCTACCAGGTAAGTATCAAATTGTGGGATAATTCAGTGTTTTGGCAGTGTGCTGAAAGAAGATGGTGAGAAAAGTCAGGAAAACATCGTTTCAGACAGATTGTGTTCACTCTAGTGTTTAAACAGTGTCAGGGAAGGTTCCTGAATAGAAACAAAATTGTCCTAAGTGCAATTGTCCGATCAATCTCTGGCTGACCAGCACTCTCCCAGGCAGCTCCCAGGCACGATTCTGAAGCTGCTCTCGAGCTGGGACTGTTTAATAGGGTGGATGTTGGTGTTCCGTATTCTGCTTGACCCCGGTGTGGAGGATGCTACAGCGTAACACAGCATGTGACTGAGAATTTTGATCCCTTTTAGTCCTGGCCAGAGAACTGAGAGTTTTGGGTCTGTAACAGCTCATGTTTCTACCTCTAGGCTTCCAGGGGGTGTAATGGCTCTCCCAGCTAGGTGAGAGTACAACTTCAGAGGGAAGTTTTTAGTGTCTAACAGGACTTTCTACAGTTTGCAGTTCTGCAGCTGAGTTTTACTTATTTGATTTTTAAGTATGACTCTAGTCTAAGCAGCTGTCAGAGATGTCATTGCCAATAATCATCGACTTCCATATCGCTAGCTGCCTTTCGTATCTTCCAGAATATAAATAGGCTCAGAAAACTGGAAGCAGCCGTATCAGCACACCCGAGAGCCAGGCAGCGCATATTGCCACAGCACACAACATACTCTCCCGTGGAGGAGAGAAAATTTCCCCGGTGCTGTCTTTCTAAATCTTTTATTGAAACTGTTTCTCTTTACCTTATTCATTTTATTTCTCCCGCTTTCCTCCAAAACAAAACACTTCTTATGCTAAAACTGTCAGAGAGGAAGAATGGGTCTAGCGCCTGCCGGAGGCATTCAAATGTTAAAAATCAGGGATGGCCTGTTGAACACAAAATCCAAAAGGAACAAGAGAAAACAAAATATTAGTGGAGTGTGAAAGTGCTGGCAGAGGGCAAGTTTGTTCTGCTGTATATATATATCAGTCAGGTCTTTATTTCAGAACAAATCACAGCATCAAATCTCAGGCAGAAGGTTAATGGGGTAGCTGTGAGGGAGGGCATGCAGGGGTCACTCACCTGGGTAGAACGTTCTAACTCTGCTCTGTCCTCTCCCTCCCCAAAATAGTGTCCATCAGCTGGAAACACATCTGCAGAGCTGGCTGCTTCATGGGAAGGAGAGGCTGTGACCCGACCCTATGTACGATGTCTTGGTATCTTGGTAGGAGAGCTCCCTTAATACCCCTGGCAAGATCTCTCTATCCTGTGCCTTCCTCACCTGCCAGACAAGAGGGAAAGA
>NW_010395972.1:19302-23576 GCF_000710305.1 Buceros rhinoceros silvestris
AAAGAGGGAATTCTCTGTGAGAAACTCGGTCTCTGCTGTATGTAGTTGGTACTGGTTTTACTTTGTAAAAGTTGCCTCTTTGTTTTGTCAAATGCTTTGTGGATTAGGGATTTTCTGTTGGTTTTGGGGTGGTTTGTTTGTTTTTTTTTCTTTTTTCCAAAGGAGATAAATATTTTTGTTATTCCCATTCTGGGAAGAGCTGCTGGGAAGGGTTCTGGGAAGAGACTTTGCTATCCTGAAGCATTCCAGTACCCAGCCCTCTCTCCTCATTAATCCCGCCCTCTGCCCCCCAACTTTCCCTTGTGCATTGAGACCTGGGAGTCTTCTGCCAGTTGGGATTTCTTCAGCAGTTGCTTGTACAATCGCTGAAGTCTCTTTTCAGTACTCGCTGATCCTGTGCTGGGAAGAGAAATGATGGTTTCTCTTGATGTGCTGCCTGAAATAAGTACTTACTGGCTCCTCAAAGGAAACAGGGCTCTGACAGCAGTTGTAAAGCAGCCAAGTTGTTTTGAAATGTAAAAGTTAACATAGAAGAACAAAGGGAGGTTGAAGGCCTCTGATTCATTTTTTTTTTAATTCAAGATCCCTCTGTACCCTTAGTACCAGACTCAGTAATTAAAGGTAACACTTGTAGGTATAGGAGGTTGGGTGACATTATTTACTGGCCCTTCCTGGCATTAAGCTTCCTGAACTCATGCCAAAACATCACATTGTGTAGCACAATAATACCTCCACCATTTAGTAATTTGCCTTGGTGTGAGGTACATGGACAGAGGCAGGCAGCTAAGGCAAAGCTTAAACAAACTCCTAAGAACTGAATTTAGTTTCTTCTTTCCAGATAGTATCAGAAAGGTGCACAATGCAAGTTAGGAAACAATGCAGCTTCACAAGAGAGAGCTCCCGAGAGCTGCTGCAGCACTACAGGCTGTTTATAAAACAGATACTTACCCAAGATACAACCATTTGGATGTTGAGTTCAAACACCTCAAAATGTGAGAGATCTCAGTTCTTGCCAACTACTCCTGTCTGTTAAATATTAGGGTCGTATTTGAGAATGCTCCTCTTGGTCTAGGTGTGGTTTCCCCAGAGATGCAGGGCATAGCAGTCAACTGTGTCCTCCTTTTTGTGAGGACACTGGTTGTCCCAGGTGTTCACACACTACCTTGAAATGGGAGGATTTTGGTGGTCCAGAATTCTGGTGAGCCACCCCCATACATCCTCCATCAGGTAGCGTACGGGCCTGGCAGGTTTTGTGCTGGAACTCCAGTAAAACACCAGAGAACATCCTTGTGATAGGGAGAGGCAGGAGCAGCAGGCGAATTGCCAAGAGCCCTGACTTGGAGGAGCTGCACCGGCCCTCTGACCACTTCATCATCGTGCGAGCAGGAGGCTCCAGAATGCTCCTCCCCTGCTGAGGCAAGGGCTCATAGCCTCTCACAAAGGCATCTGAGACTGAGAAGTCCCCAAACAGCAAGGGTAGGAATCCTCTAGCTCAGGCACATAGCCTGAGCACTGGTGATCCTGATGCTTGCCAAAACGTTTACCTCTGGCTCTGTTCACTAGTTGCTCATCAAGCCCTAGTTCTGTTTCAGAAAGCGGCTGCCCTCCAGCGAAGCGCAAGGGAGCAAATTCAGGCAAACTGCTCCTATGGAAATAGGTCCATGAGGGATGTAAGTGTCTGAGGAGAGCAAGCCCTGCTTGGTCTGGCCTGCTGAGATGCTTCCGCCTCCCCTCCGATCTCTGCCCCAGCATGGGAGAGAAGGCATCTTGGCTCAAGTCACCCTTGCTCAGGCTTGTCTGTGGCTCCCTCCATTCATGGCTAGCAGAGGGAGATCAGTGCTGACAGGGAGACCAGTGCTCTGTAGCACGGTTGCTATGGTGCTGCGAGCTCCTACTGCCCACTTGTTACCTTTTCCGGATCTGCTGAAGGATGGGGATTAGTGCAAAGGTGGCTGTGACACAAGTCAGCGCTGCTTGGCCATGGGCACTGCTGAGCTGTGCATCAAGGTCTGAGGTAAGAGACCTACCGGTCAAGCAGGAGAACATGAAATATGTGAAGGTGTTTTAAAAGCAGACACCTGGCACCTACTTGCTGCCCTGTTTTCTCTGTGCAAGCAGTTAGCCATGGCTGTATCTATCTCAGTGTAATTCTATCCACAGGAATATTCACGACGTCCTGTTCCTTTGAACTCAGGCTGTTCCTTTGCTCAGAAATGTGACTTTGTCCTCCCCACTTGGCTCTTCTCTTCTGTATCAAGAGACAAATCCGACATCCGCTGAAGGTGGTGGAGAGAGAGGGGTGGTTTTCAGTGGGAGTCAGACCGCTGTTCAGAAAATACACAATTCAGTAAGGCAGCCTTTAGCCGCTTCTCCTGTCAGTAACGCAATCATCAGCTTACTCGACAGAGAGATTTGATCTTTATTTTTAAATGATTTCCAAGTTCGGAAAAGATTTCAACCCTGTGCCCAGCCAGGAGTTTATATCTCCTATGGCAGGAAAAGGCTCAGAAACTTCCTGTGCCAAAAAGAATGAAATAGTGGGTTTCAGCAGATCCTCCTAGCAGAGGCAGTAAGGAAAGTTGCTGTGGACATTGTATGAGGAGAAGTCCATGCATTTTTTGTGAGATCACCTTCCACTGCTTGTACACAGCGTTCAACCTCTCACAACACTCATCTAATGGGGTCTGCCAGACGACACGACGATACCTTGACAAAGCATTTCCCAGGCTACCACCTTCCATACCCGCCCTGCCCCGTGAGGTGGACGTGGAAAAGATACCTGCTGTCAGATGTGCCCAGGAGGAAGAATCCAGCGTTTCACTTCTGAAGCAGGTCTGTGCCCTCCCCAGTAAAGCTGACAGCATCACTCCTCAGCCCACCAGCTGAGCTCCCCTCTGCCACAGCTTCACCTGGAATCTTGATCCTAGGAAGTTTTTCTAAGTAAGCTGCTGCGATGACACTTGTCAAGGCCCTCTTGTTTCCTGTTGCTTTTTTCAGGGTATCTTTGCTGCATAGATGTTTTGAGAGACAAGCTGTTTCCTAAGAGAAAAACCTCTGTTTCCTAAAGGGTTTTTTTGTTGGTTTTTTTTTTTTGTCCTGTTTTTCTACTGTTCTTTCTGGGCAACAAAGGGTGGTTTTCAGTGTTTTTCACAAAACCTGCCGATTTGGCCAGGCCTGGAGCTCAGCTGCAGAAACAGGCTCTTTCTGATGGGCTGCCTTACTCAGCTCCTCAGGTGGGGTCTCAGCTGCTCAGGATGAGCTCTTGCTCCTCCCCTTAGTGATTTAGTACAAGTCTGGCAAGAGAAGGGAAAGCAGGAAAGCTTTTCTTCTTCCTGAGGCTGATAGGGAGAACTACCCTGAGACTGTACAAACAGAGGCTACCTTTTCATCTGTTCTGCCGTGCCTGGCCTGTGGTTAAGAGAAGAGAGGTCCTGTCCTGCCGCTGGATTTTCTTCGCTTGGAAAGTGGAGAGGAAGAATGTGTTACCTGTAACTGGAGGTAAGAAAGTAAAAAGGCAGAGTAGGAGCAGAGGTGAGCATGGTGTGAGATTGATGGGGAGGGAGGTGAGTAGAGCCAGCGGCCCGAATGGAAGTGGGGACGGGGATGTTTAGAGATGGACCAGAAGATGGTGGCGGGGCTGGTAGCAGGGAGAGTGTGAGCAGCACAGCTGCTTTACTTGTTGCTTTAGGAAGCTGGTTGTAGTATAGTAGGGTGCACACTGGAGGTAGGGCATGGGGGGTTCCGAAGTCTAAAGACTGAGCATGTGCATCATGCAGTAACAGAACCAGACATCTCCTTCCCTGTGGACGGCTCGCCTCTGCTCTGCATGCCTCAGCCGGTTGTTTTCTCCATTGTAACTTCACTGCTTGTTCTGCCCTCCCCTGGTGTGCTCAGTGCTTGTTAAAGAGGTGTTCTTGGGGGCTGTTGTCACCACAGAGGCTGTTGCTCTTTGTCAGTTGCTCTGCACAGTCTTTGTTCTTACTCTTCGGGTCTCGCTGTGTTCTGCTGCCCCGAATCCTGCCTGGTGTGATGGGTTGGCACAGCTCTCTCTTTCAGGAGAGCTTGCTTTAAACTAACCTATGGTATTTGTATTCCCTGCCATGTGATGTTAAGCAGCATCCCCATTGGCTAAAAGTTTTTGCGCCGCTTTTGCTTTGAAAGTCGCGCGACTGTGCCACGAGTTCAGTTCTTTACACGCTCGTGGCCACCGGGGAGACCAGCCGTGCCTGCCTTCTTGCTTTTCCTGGAGCGGCTGCTGCCTCCCGTCCCGGAGC
>NW_010395973.1:0-639 GCF_000710305.1 Buceros rhinoceros silvestris
TAATTTATTTTATTTTATTTTTGGAAGGTGTAACCCACCTGCATCTCTCAGCAAAAATCAATGTCAGTCTGTATCAATTCTCATTAAATTGTCCTCTTGAGAGAAATTACGCATTTGAAAAGATTGTTCAAACATCTGCTTATATATATACATTTCTAAATGTGATGTATTGCCAAGCAAATTTTATTCAAAGAGGGTCTTAGAGACTGTCCTAAGAAAACATCCCAAGGTTCTCTAGTGTAGGCTGGAGTCTAAGCCAGCATGGTTTACCTTATGCTTCCATCTTTTAGGTTTTGTTCATTCCTTTTGTGTTTCCTTTCATGTGAGTTCATGCATGCTCGTCTCCATGACCTTAACTTTAATTTATTCTTTTCTTTTTTCTTTTTGCATGCCTTTCTCAATTTTTGTTGACTTCAGAAGGACAAGGGATATAGAGGGGAAAAAAGAGGGAGGGCTTGAAGGGGATGAACAAGATGGAGTTTTTCCTGAGGAGGAAGAAAAAGAGGAGGAGGAGGAGGAAAAAGCAAAGGAGCAAGAAATTAATAAAAAAGGGGAAGGGCAAGAGTTGACAGAGAACTGTGATAAGGAGGAAATCAAAGGATCAGGGCATGATGAAAAAGCTCAAGAAGACCAAGCTGA
>NW_010395973.1:782-5020 GCF_000710305.1 Buceros rhinoceros silvestris
GGGAAAGAGGATGACAGGTAAAATATAATTCTGTTTCTACACACCTCTTCTTCTTCCTGTACCAGGATCCTACTTGTCTTCCTTCCCCACCCCACCCCTGCCTTGTTTAGTGATTTTGTTTACATTCTCTGCAGCTTTTTTTGCCTTCAATTATGATTAATTCATGTTTAAGCAGGTTTCATTCTCAGCTTCAGTAAACTTACTCTGCATACCAAATAATGCAGCACACTAACTTGACTCATTATTACGCATGCAACTACAGCATATTATTTTTAAAATTTGTTTAGACTAGAGTTTCAGTTTGACTATAATAAATTATAGAAATTGTAAGAGTCCTCATTATATTCCCTGCTTAAATTATTATTTCAGGAAAAAATATTTTGCAGAGTGATATCAATATCAAAAAATCAAAACCATCTTTACTTTTATTTGTGGCAGTACTAAAGAAGAGAGAAGGGTTTTTTAATCTTCTTTGAGTAGGCTGATAAATGTGCTTACTGATCGACAACGTGAGTAAGGAGAGTCTTCCTTTTTATTTTTTTTTTTGTTCAGTGTAAATAATGAGCTGCCGTATTGTAGCAGCATCATGTACCTCTGCTGGTGTATTGTGCTGAGAAATATTTCAGCACAACTGGCTCTGGTTTTATTAGATAATATTCTAAATTCAAACATTTCACCACAATTCCTTTGAACCATGACTTTTAATGTGAATGAATGACATTTTGTATTGCAAAATCCATGCCATTTGCATTGAGAAAAATACAATATTACTGCTTTCTTCAGTAGAAAAATATGAGTTTGAAATTTGCTGAATATTCTTGAAGCCCTTCTCACCTACACAAGACTGGCGCAAAATCTCAGAAAAAGATTCTTTCTTTTAACCTGCTAGTTCTGCACTACATAGAGATAACTCAGGCCTGTAAAACTGTGCTCATATATATTAGGGTAAGCACGGAGCACTCTAAGGCAATCCCCTTTCTTTATTTGCTGCAAACTTACATGTGTACATGCCTGTATGCACAAACCAGGAGTGATACAGAAAGAGACTCAAACTGCACACTGTTCAGTCTGGAGTGGTATGGACCAGTATAGCCAAACTATTGCTTTTATACATCAAGCGCCATCATTCCTTCACTCATGTGAATGCATTTTAGGCTTCAGCAAAAGCAGTTGTGTAGCAACAGCTGTCTTTAAGACTGCTTTGGCACGCATGTTCCAGGAACTGCTAAATGTTTGTGTGGGAAACAATGTTTTAAAGACCTTTCCTTTTCATCCCTCTCTCACCAAGTTCCCAGTTTAATTGATCTCAAAGCCCTGCCTCTCAAAAAGCATGACCCTATTCCTGGTTTCCAACTCACCCTCAGCTTAGTCTTCAGCTAAAATGCTGCCTGGAGAAAGTAAAGTCCTCTCTGAGAAACAACTTCTTGTTCCCCGTGTCAGCTTCTTCCTCTGCTTGTTAGCTGCTCTCTGCCTTCAGAAACAAGTAGAGAAACCAGATATTATTGACTGCTGTGCAGTAACTTTTGTTTATGTTGGGTTTGGCTCCAAATACAGAAATCAGCTTCCAGTATTATTTGACCACTTTGCGCATTTTCACCACTTTTAGTATGTAAGTTGTGAATAAAAAGGGAAATTCCTTTATATTCACTTTCTTTTCCCATGGTACAATAAGGGCTCATCTTTTTAGTATTGTCTGAACATTCTTCTAGGGCCAGAAACAAACTGAGAAGCACAGATTGATTACTGTATAGGTATACATAACATTTATATACACACATAGTTGTGTAGGACAAGAGGAGATGGCCTCAAGTTGCACCAGGGGATATTGGGAAAAACTTATTTACAGAAATTGTCGTAAAGCACTGGAACAGGCTGCCCAGGGAAGTGGTGGAGTCACCATCCCTGGAGGTATTTCAAAGAGGTGTAGATGAGGTGCTTAGGGACATAGCTTAGTGATGACCTGACAGTGCAGGGTGAACGGTTGGACTCGATGTTAATGTCCCTTACAACCAAAACAAATCTGTGATTCCTTGTTATTAACATACTGAATTATCGTGACTTGTGTATTCAAAGGGCAAACCCAAAGGCAGGATTGATTCTAACCATTGTTGTAAATTCAGAACCTTCTGCTTGCTTGTTTGGCAATTTATAAGATACCATATAGCTGCCAATTTATAAGATACTTCTAAGTTAACAACTTCAGCCTTCCAAAAATTTTTTTCAGACACATCATCAATATGAAACAATCTCCAAAGTGTCACTTAAAAATTAATCATATCGATAGATATTTGAGACCGTGCAGAACCAAAGCAGCCAGTTCATCCATCACAGAATAGTAAATTATCACCTAATTCTTGAGATCTTGGGCATCAAGAAAAGTTATATTGCAGATGGGAATTTTCAACTCATATTTTTACTTCAGAGATACATCTTTAGTTCAACAGCAGTCACCTTTCCTTTGGGCAATCTGGGATGCAGGGGCTGCTCTCAATCTCTCCACCATCAAAAATTATCTATTTAAGGATCCATCATACCTCTTGATGTCACCTCGCTTATATACTTTATGAGTAATGGTAATAGACGTGCTAAGGGCTTCGATCTGCTGAGATCATAAGTGGGTTCAATGTAACTTAAATGACCGTGTAGACGGATAACCATCATGGATTCATCCTATGACTATTTTAAAGAGACTGTCAGCACAATGGACTGCATTAGCTTTTGGAGCACTAGAGCACAGTAAATCAATAGATCTTTTTGGGCAGAAATAGTTGTAGCATCAGATTTTGCCTTCATTAAACCTTGTAAAACTAAACCATGGCATATGGTTGACCTATAGGGAAAACATAATTGTGTTCTTTCTTGACAATAGGAGTTTGTAAACAGAGATGATGGATCAAGCTTCCCTGTTGTGATTTTTAAGGATTCCTTAATTACAGTTCCCTGATATTATTTCTTATTGCTGCTCCCTGATGATATTAAGGACAAAAAAAGCCCTCTTAGATCTAATGTGTGAACATTCATAATTTTAATTGCAGGAAATCTGTTTAAGATTGCTCTAAATCTTAACCTTCTTTAACATTTTTCTGTATATCAATCCTAACCACTAATTCTGATAGTCATGATAATTTTGTTTTGTCATACGAATACACAGCTATTGTAATGCAAGAGCAAGATTTCACCGTACTATACACTATAGACTAGAGGTTCTGTGTTAGTTTCTAAAGGGATATGCTAAAGCATGTTTCTGTGATTTGGGGGAAGAGCCAGTGATGACCAGGTGACTAGAGGTAAGACTAGGAAAGAGATACGTGGGGAAAGGAAATCAGAAGATAGCATACAATTACTTAGGCAAATCAAGCAGTGAGAAATTTCTGCATCCATGACAGAGGCAAGGGGAAAGCAATGGATAAAGAGGAGAAAGCAGAGACAGCACAGAAGAATCAGTTGTGTTTTGCTATGTATTGGAAGAAATCAATGGCATCATTTGTGAAGAAAAGAAGTGAATGCTAAAGGGCAATGGAAGAAATAAATCTCATTAAGTAGGAAAGTGACATAAGCGAGGAGGAGGAGAATTTGTAGTAGAAAAAGTAAGCTCGGATGTAATTTTGCAGAGACACTTGAAGATACAAGAAACAGTGCAGGATGTAGTTTTAAGTGATGTCTGTCTTCAGATACAATTTTTTTTCTCTTCCTAATACTTCTTTATGCTCTCTGTGACACTTCTCTTGTTGGTATAGAGATTCATTTCAAACTAACTTTTTATTTCTTGTTTGTGTCATTTAGTCAAAAAATCTTTAAAGAATTTAATTTGTAGGTTTTAAACCTGATTTCTCATGAGTATTTATTTGTTCCTAAGTTTTTAATTATATTGTAATCTTAGTATTACAGTTTTTATGAGCCTTCACTGTCATTACAGCTATTATCAGTTAAATGCAGTGTTTTGAAAAGCTGGATGAAAAACTATGTCACTTCAGTCTGTGCAAGCTTCTTCACAGGGTGGAAGCCAATAATATTTTGTGAAAATCTATATGCTGGTAAAAATATAAAAAACTATGCAAAAGATAACAAGCATCAAGAATCCATTTTAAAGGTGCATGTGCTATTTTGTTTCTTAAAGCTTTTTCAGAATTATTATAACGATTCCTCCAACTGGTCTATTGGGTGAAAGATGTTAATTGTGCCCAACCTTTCTAGCCAAACAGGCCATCTGTTTGTAAGGGAAAGCTGTAGCCTGACAC
>NW_010395973.1:5102-52234 GCF_000710305.1 Buceros rhinoceros silvestris
TCCTCGCTGCATGATCAGTCCTTCAGCAAAATTAGACAGCCTATATTCCCAATACCTCTGTCTATCCATCTAGATATCTATCTAGATATCTATAGATAGCTAGATAACTAGACAGATAGATAGATAAGGAAAACATGTCAGCTTGCAGTTTCCTGCAGCTCTCAACCTAAGATGATCATATCACAATTTTTTTAACATCACAAAAAAATGACTTTGCCATTCCTGTGATGCGAATGGCAAATTGCAGTACGATGTTCACCAGCTTTTCAGCTGCAAAACATTTCATTATTCAGCTGGGGCAGCTATAAGGAACTGAGTCCTTGAACAAAAGGCAGCAGCTTTAGTTTGTGTCCCCCTACCATAACTCTTCTGCATACTTCTGACTAGATAAGCAGAGATCTGCTTATCTATTGCCAGTCTGTGACTCTGAAATCAAAGGATCTGAAATAAACTTTTTTCAGTAAGATTTCATTAGTGTTATTGGGCTGTCTAGTCTGTTAGCAGTTCATGGCAAATTCTTGCCCCATTTGAAGCATAGATTCAAAGTGGCTTCTTTTTGATGTAAGCTTTTTAACATTAGTATTCTACCGTGAGGCAAATCTTCAAAAGCTGTAAGTTCATGTAGCTCCTGGGTCTGTAGCACCACACAGAATCAATAATTTGGCCATTTATTTTTTTACACTTTCACAGACAACACGCAGAGGAAAAATCACCTATGACTTCTGAAAAAATATTATGGAAAAGGATTCAAAATATCAATGGTTCAGAAAGGAATTATATGAATTAATGTATTTGTTGTGAAATCTGTCCTGAGAGTAGAAAACAAATCGTTTAAGAAATCTATCACAGTTACCTCTAAGTTATTTGTCACCATCTGTCAAACCCTCGGAGACAGATTTTTTCCTGTTACTTTGGAGTAAGTACAAAAGATGTATAGATGCCTTTACAGCTAGTTAACTTATTTTGACCCACTGGGAAAATATAATGAATTTGGAAGTACACATTATTAACAGGTAAACAGTGAAAATGTCTCATTTGAACAGTCTGCAGCTTTGATATACTGTGCCCAGCAGGGAACTCAAACATTTTTTCTTTGACAGCAACACCATATCATTGAGACTGCTTCCTTCTCCGTGAAACGCAACCTGCACTTTAACCTCTGTTGAGGTAGCTGTGACCTCTGATTCAGAAAGTCCTGATGTACTGCTGTTACTAAAGCATATCTGAAAACAGTGCATCAGTAGTTTAAAAAAACCCGAGGTGCAGATGGAAAGCCATGTAGACATGCATGGAAGTAGGGATGAAGGAAAATGAGGACTAGAAGTAAACATAAATGTTGAAATTAGTTTTTGCACTTTTAAGTGTGTTTAATAAATCGTAAGTTCTTTAATAGACAGACCTTTTAATCTTTATTTGTACAGGACTAAACACAACAGGTCTGTGGTCAAGAATAGCAATGGCCACAACTACAGGTGGGGTAGAAACTGATAAAAAGAAGGAATTGAATGCTGAAGCTCATCAGGCTTTTCTTTCTTTGATATTATGATTTTCTCATTCTGTCTTAGTGCTGTATGTTTTCGCTGTTTTTACCTGAGTGTTATTGCTTAGCATTCTAAGAAACAAATATAAACTCCTTCTTGTTATTTCGTAGAATTATTTCTGTAACATAGTTACTAGCTTTGTGCCAGTGCCCTTGAAACACATTGCCAGACCCATCTGGCAAGTGTATTTTAACTAAGGGTCAGCGGCCCAGTGTCAGTCTTACTCTTGCGTACTATTGCATACTTAATACCTATGGCAAGATGATGCTTCAGTGGTTTACCATTGCCTATCTATCTGATTTTAACATTATCTGACCACCTGAGGAACCTGAACATACATAAGTCTATGGGACCTGATGAGATGCATCCCAGGGTCCTGAAGGAATTGGCTGATGTAGTTGCCAAGGCACCTTCCATGATATTGAAAAAGGCCTAGCAGTCAGATGAAGTCCCTTGTGACTGGAAAAATGGAAACATTCCACCCATTTTTAAAAAGGGTAGAAAGGAGAACCCTGGGAACTACCAACCTGTCAGCCTCACATCTGTGCCTGGGAAGATCACAGAACAGAGCCTCCTAGAAGCTGTGCTAAAGCACATGGGGGACAGGGAGGTGATTCGAGACAGCCAGCATGGCTTCACCAAGGGCAAATCCTTGCTTGTGGCCTTTTACAATGAAGTAACTGCGTCGGTGGACAAAGGAAGAGCTATGTATGTCATCTATCTGGACTTCTGTAAGGCCTTTGACATGGTCCCCCACAACACTCTTCTCTCTAAGTTGGAGAGACATGGACTTGATGGGTGTATGGTTCAGTGGATAATGAATTGGTTGGATGGTCACATCCAGAGGGTAGTGGTCAATGGCTCCATGTCCAGATGAAGATCGATGATGAGTGGTGTCCCTCAGGGGTCCATAGTGGGACCAGTGCTTTTAAATATTTTCATCAATGACATAGACAGCATTATCAAGTGCACCCTCAGCAAGTTTGCAGATGACACCAAGCTGAGTGGTGCAGTTGACATGCCAGAGGGATAGCATGCCATCCAGAGGAACCTGGACAAGCTGGAGAATTGGGCCCATGTGAACCTCATGAGGTTCAGCAAGGCCAAATGCAAGGTCCTGCATGTGGGTCAGGGTAATCCTTGGTACCAATACAGGCTAGGGGGTGATGTGATTTGAGAGCAGCCCTGCCGAGAAGGACTTCGGAATACCGGAGGATGAAAGGTCGAACATGAGCTGACAATGTGCACTCACAGCCCAGAAAGCCAGCTGTATTCTGGGCTGCATCAAGAGAAGTGTGGCCAGCAGGTTTAGGGAGGTGATTCTCCCCCTCTACTCTGGCAGGACTCTCCCTGGAGTACAGTGTCCAGCTCTGGAGTCCTCAGCACAGGAAAGACATGGGCCTCTTGGAGTGAATCCAGAGGAGGGCCACAAAACTGGTCAGAGGGATGGAGCACCTCTGCTATGAGGACAGGATGAGAGAGTTGGGGTTGTTCAGCCTGGAGAAGAGAATGCTCCAAGGAGACCTTATTGTGGCCTTCCAGTACTTAAAGGGTGCTTGTAAGAAGGATGAGGACAGTCTTTTTAGCAAGGCCTGTTACAACAGGACAAGGGGTGATGGTTTTAAACTAGAAGAGGGGAGATTGAGACTAGATGTAAGGAAGAAATTTTTTACACTGAAGGTGGTGAAAACACTGGCATAGGTTGTCCACAGAGATGGTAGATGCCCCATCCCTGGAAACATTCAAGGTCAGGTTAGATGGGGCTGTGGGTAACCTGATCTAGTTGAAGATGTCCCTGCTCATTACAGGACTGTTGGACTAGATGACTTTTGAAGGTCCCTTCCAACTCACTGCATTCTACGATTCAAGAATCTGAACATTTTGGTTATTATCACTGTGCCTGCATGGTGTTCATACTCAGCCTATGAAGTCCATAAGGTGCTACCTAAACAAGCTGGGAGATGTATCATCAGGTGGCCCCTAATAGGTAATGAGCCTATGTATTTCCTTACAAATACCACTGGGAGCTCAGCATTTCCCACATCAGAGCATGATTCCTATGGAGGCCCAAGGTACACACACGTGGTGTGTGAAGTGCACATTGCCTCATCAGGGATTGCTGGTTGTCGACCTGTCCTCCCCAGGTTAGAAAAACAAAGTTTGCAGACTTGTGTTCAGAAAGATGTAAGCCACATTTCCTCACATTTTCCCTTTTATGATGTTCTTAAGTTTTCTGTATGCTTTGCTAATTTTCCCCAGAGACCCAAAGTGACTCAAAGTCATTTTGTCGTAATGACAGAAATCAGACAGGCAAGATCATGATGTCCCAGATAATGCCTCTTTGGTTGAGGTAATTACGGCTTCAGATCTCTTGCTATGTCCATTTAGATCTCAGTCCCAGAAGAACAATTCAGAGAGTTGCTATGGATTTGTGAGCTGTTAGCAGTGCCTATTTCTGACCCTGATTTTTTGGCATCCTCAAGCAACCTGAATTTACAAGGAATGAAGGAAACATCAGAGTTGCTTTGTTCTTTAGACTCCCGCTGCCACACACACACACACAAGTAGTACAAGCATGAGCACATCCACATTGCAGAGTACGCATCAAAGCAATCCAGTCTTTCCTGAGTGAACAGCTATAGTGAAATAAATACTGACTACAGCAATTTATTTCAGCAAAGCCCTTTCAGGACGTCTGACTCTTCCCTGTGTATTATGTGATTTTTCCCTTAATGTAATCTCAGTAGTGCATCCTAGCCAGATTCTGTGTGTCTGTCTTCCAGAGTTTTCTAGCTGTCAATGTTGTCTAGATAAGAAAATCTTCCTTATAGGTAATTTCAGTTTAGCAAGTAAAGATGATAAATCAAGGTTCCTCTTACTCTGAGGCAATACATGATGTCTCCTACCTCTGCGTATTTTTTTTTTTTCTGCCTTCAAGACTGAAATTTTTCTCATTTTCATGACTTGATTTTACATTATTTCTCTGATGATTTTAGGTCTTGGACATGTAGTAGATCTAAAGTCTGGTTTATTAATTTGCTGCTTGCTTTTCATTTCATAGAGTTCTTTTCAGCCCTTCAAGGAACAAATACGGGCAGCACTAAGCAAGCTTGCAGTACAGCTTGCGAGTTAGGAGTGTTCATGTAGAAACAGAATGACCCCTACCTTCGACAGGACATTTTAGTAAGCACACAGCATTTAACTTGCAGAGTATGCACATGTAAGGTGCATTTCTGTGAGAGACATTCAGTTAAATCGGGTAGTTCTCTTTCAGTTTTAATTTGGCAAGCTTCTTGTTAACCTGCTTTTACAAACACAACTGCTTCCTTGCCAGGCTGTGTTAAAGAAGAGACTTCCTAAACTCAAAGATTTTGGATGTAATTCAAAACCAATTCTCTCTTTGTTTGGAATGTGCTTACTTTATTGCGAAGCCCTCAGTGCTCATACGTACCACTCGTATTTACAAATGAATATGACAGCTGACTGATGCAAGACTTTTGGACCTCAGCTAGTTTTCTTGCTAGCCTTCTTTTGCATTCACACATAGAAAACAGCTGATTTAGTTCACTGTTTCAAAAGAAGGGATTTCTGCAAAGATCCACTGCTGTCAGCATACCAACAAAGCTTTTCTGTTGTTTTGTTTTTTTCTTGTAAAGGAAAACTTGGAAGTTTATCAATGGTAGGTGAATCTGAATATAATAATTTTTTGTTATAAATTTAATTTAAATTAAAAAGTTGTTACGTATTGTAGTATTATATTAAAAATGGCCTAATAATTCTCTCAGAGATGCTGAGAACTTTTATCAAAAATCTCTGAAGCTCTGCGAAGAATTCAACTGCTAGGGTTTGGAAATACCTGTTACAGAGTTTTTTCTGCATCACTCATTTTTTGTGACAATGTTTGGTAAGTAATCCAATGGCCTGACCCCAAACAATTTTGAAATTTGTTCCTATTTAAAAAAAACATGCTAGGTAAAGCTATACATCTATTCACTTATAATACTAAAGCAGTGTGCAGAGCTTGATATCTAGCAGAGTTCACATCAACCTAGGTACTGTAACAGGTGAGGTACTTCTGATTTGTAATGAAAGAGACCTTTGAAACAGGTACGTTATATAAAAATATTGTTAATTCAGTTTTGAGATATGTACACAAGTTTTCTTTAAATATTAATATACTTAACTAAATACATTATACTCACCGCTTTACTGTTTCCCACCAACTTTCTTGCTATAATTTCTATAAAGTAAACCTAATACTTAAGTTAGTCCAGTAGCTATTAGAGATTTACATCACAAATGAGTTAATAGGATAATTTTTGGCCAAGCAAATCCGAGGGGACTAAGTCATTATAATTTTGAACCTGCAGTGTCAGTCTTTGATGTGAATTAGCAGATTGGCCAGAAGCATTGTTCCCATGGAAATGTTATTTCCTACATCACAGCTATCCCCATAATGCTGTTTCTGTTAAATTTCTTCCACAAAGCAATGAAATGAGAGCCTCTCCAACTGCGTTAGGAGTTCTGTTAAGAATGGCATTAAAATTCCTCTCCTGCTTGTAAAAATCTGGAAACAAATTCTTCAGTGGGTCTTCCAGTCTCACAAGAGACAATTACGACAATTGAAAAATAGTTAAAATCCTTTTCCTAGGACATCACAGCAAATAGCCGTACTCCACACTTGGCAAAGTGGATTTTGACTATTGCAGGTGCTTTATGTTTGTTAGTTCTCATTACCAGAACTAAGCTAAATGACAGGGAAGTAGTAATATTGACTTTGCATTGAGGAAAAAAAGAAACCTGCAAGATCCCCAAATGACATAAATGTAAATCTGAGTCTCCGATATACATACACTTTTGACAGAGCAATGGGATTATATGTTTTAATTTCCAATTCTGCTGCAAAGACAACTGCAAAAATACAAAAAAAAAAAAAGAAAACCCCAACCCCCAAACCCTCAAAAATCCCACAAACAGTATACAGTACAATGGATGGTATCGATATCTTCTTCACATTTAAAAATGCTAATGATATTGTAGATTGGATAAATGACTGGGCCTCATAATACTGATTCTAGTTAAGTGTATTTGTTTATAAGTTAAAAAAAAAGATTGTCATAATAATTTTAGTCTATCATTCTTACTTAGAAACAGATAGAATAGCATTTTTATTTATTCTTTGTAGAATAAGTGATATTCTTTGTAATTTGTTAATGATTCCGGAGTCACTGGTTGTAAGGATTCTTTACTGCTCCCTGTGCTGCTTTCTGCCACACTGTTGCAGTTCAGGGCCAGGGCCTGATCTAAAAGTCAGCTTTATATAATTTGAGCAGTACTGCACAACTCCTGCTAATGTAATATTGACCAGGTTAGTGAAGAGGGAAGAGGAAGCTTTTCTACATCTACCAACACAAAACATCTGTCTTGTTGGTATGTTAGTGAGGAAGCTGATGTACGGAAGAGCAGGGAGCACAAGAGAGGAGAAAATGCTGGGTAACAGTTATGGGTTATGGAAAATGACTGTTCAGTTCAGTGAGTCACTAGCTAAGCTACAGGGCTGGAGTTCCTAGCACCGGGACTTGCTTTGAGCTGGCAGATAGACTGTGATATTATTTATCAAATGAGATAAAGGAAAAGAGAGGTGTCCACTTTACAAGGGTCTCATTATTTTAGTTAAGGAGAGATGGTGACAGAGGATGTTTGAAAAGATACAATCGGTGGTTTTGGAATGACTGTGGTGTCCTAAAATTTGGTTTTGGGCCTGTTTGTCATTGGTCTTTCTTGTCTATGGAGAAGGACAAAGTCAGTGTATTTTTCTAGTTTAGCCTGCTCGTTGCTGTCTGTTGGATTATTTAATGTGCAGAAAGAATGGGCAGTGCAACAACTATGGATGTTGCGCAACGGTGCAACAACATAGGATGTCTGCAAAAATCCTAATGAGGTTCTGTAACCTGTCGGACTTCAAAACTGCTTTTTCTAGCAGTAAAAGTTTTCAGGGGAGTCATTGCCTTCAGTTTCTCCAGCCTCGTTCTCTTTGGTTTACCATGTGTTGTAAATCTCAAAAGGCGTGATAAAGCATAAGGATTCCCAGGGCTCAGTGAATTTTTTTTAGTTTGTGTTTTGTTTTGTATTTCTAGCCTAAACAAAAGGCTCCTGAGGAACTTTGGCATTTACTGTACTAATCAGGCAGTTGCTATAAAAAGTTTCTGTTTCTGTAGGCAATAATCTCACCAAATAGTGAGATACCTTCCAACTGTGTAACTGATTCGAAAGTGGAAGCCAAAGACTGCAGGTTTTTAACTATGGTGACAGGATGAGACTTTCCATTCAGTACCTATGAAACAATAAGGTTTCAGTGTGTCTGCAACTGCTTCACGGAAAATATGACAGCAGCCAACAACATAATCAATTAGTTTTAAAATTAGTATTTTCATGTAAGATTAAAATCTTTCAAAGCCCTAATAAGTCAGTCAGAAATTGGGAGAGGTTGGATAAAGTTTCTGAATAGTTTTCTAATTTTTACCATTCAAAAAAGTTAATTAAACCATGGTTTTATCTGAGACAGGTTTATCTATGGTCTGGAGCATTTCCCACAGTGCAGTCCATCTTACACAGTACAAGAGTTAACAGCTATACTGATGTATGCTTCGGGTGGTTTCAGATCAGTTTCTCTGGCTTTAGTGCAGGATCCTTTTGCACTGTAAAATCTTATAACAGAATCACAGAATTACAGAGTTGTTTTGATTGGAAGAGACCTTCAATATCATCAAGTCCAACCATTAAACCAGCATTGGCAAGTCACCCCTAAATCATGTCATGAGGCACCACATCTACATATTCTTCAAATACCTCCAGGGACAGTGACACCACCACTTCCCTGGGCAGGCTGTTCTAATGCTTTGCAAACCTTTCTGTGCAGAAATTTTTCCTAATCTACAACCTAAACCTCCCCTGGAGCAACCTGAGACCATTTCCTCTCATCCTATCTCTTGTTACTTGGGAAAAGAAACCAACCCCCACCTTACTACAGCCTCCTTTCAGGTAGTTGTAGAGTGATAAGGTCTCCCCTGAGCTTCCTTTTCTCCAGGTTAAACAACCCCAGTTCCCTCAGCCGCTCCTCATAAGACTTGTGCTCTAGACCCTTCACCAGCTTTGTTGCCCTTCTTTGGACATGTTCCAGCACCTCATTGACCTTCTTTATAGTGAAGGACCCAAAACTGGACACAGTATTCGAGGTGAAGCCTCACCAGTGCCAAGCACAGGGGGACAATCACTTCCCTGCTCCTGCTGGCCACACTATTGCTGACACAAGCCAGGATGCCATTGGCTTTCTTGGCCACCTGGGCACCCTGCTGGCTTATCTTCAGTTCAGGTAGTTGTAGAGTGATAAGGTCTCCCCTGAGCTTCCTTTTCTCCAGGTTAAACAACCCCAGTTCCCTCAGCCGCTCCTCATAAGACTTGTGCTCTAGACCCTTCACCAGCTTTGTTGCCCTTCTTTGGACATGTTCCAGCACCTCATTGACCTTCTTTATAGTGAAGGACCCAAAACTGGACACAGTATTCGAGGTGAAGCCTCACCAGTGCCAAGCACAGGGGGACAATCACTTCCCTGCTCCTGCTGGCCACACTATTGCTGACACAAGCCAGGATGCCATTGGCTTTCTTGGCCACCTGGGCACACTGCTGGCTTATCTTCAGCCGGCTGCTGACCAACACCCTCAGGTACTTTTCCACCAGGATCTTTTGAACCTCTTTTCCCCAAGCCTGTATCGTTGCATAGGGTTATTGTGACTCAAGTGTTAAACCACATAGAATTGGCCTCAGTCCATTCATCCAGCCTGACCAGATCCCTCTGTAGAACCTCCCAACCCTCAAGCAGATCAACACTCCCACCTAACATGGCTTTATCTGCAAACTTACTGCAGGTATACTCAATCCCCTCATCCAGATCACTGATAAAGTTGTTGGTGAGAACGGGCCCCATTACAGAGCCCTGTAGAACACCAGTAGTGACTGGCTGCCAACTGGATTGAACTCCATTCACCATCACACTTTGGACCTGCTCATACAGACAGTTTTTATCCAGAAAAGTGTACACTCATCCAAGCCAGTTTCTCCAGGAAAATTCTATGGGTAACAGTTTCGAAGGCTTTTCTAAAGTCCTGGCAAACAACATCCACAGCTCTTCCCTCATCTGCTAAGCAGGTCACCTTGCCATAGCAGGAGATCATGTTAGTAAAGCAGGACCTGCCTTTCATAAACTCATGTTGTCTGCCTGAGCGCCTGTTTGTCCTCTACATGCCATGTGATGGCACTCAGGGTGATGCGCTCTGTAACCTTCCCTGACACTGAGGTCAGACTGACAGGCCTGTGGTTCTCCAGGTCCTTCTTTCTGTTGTTAATGTGTTTATAGAAACATTTTTTTATGTCAGTAGCCAGATTAATTTCCAGTTGGGCTTTGGCCAGCTTCAGTCTCCTTAACTTAAACCTTACAAACAGTTGCTTTCCTTCTTGGTCAGATATCAAGGAAATATTCTGTCTAAAGCAGAGATACCAAGACTAAAGCAAAGATATTCTTATGAGACCTACTTCTCTGCCTCCTTTCTATGAGGATTTCCTTAAGCACTTTATGGTAATCCCCTCTGGCTATGCACCAAGTCCAGAATGGATCGTTTTCCAAGTAGCCAGTCCTAGGCATTGTATTTTGAGAGTTTCTCTGCTAGCGGTTTCTAATCTTTCTGTAATTCAGCACAGAAATTGACAAACTGGGGAGAAATATGAGATCGTTTCTGATTATCTGCTACAGCAGGAGTTTGGAAAACCCTGACAACAAATTTGATTGCAGAGAATAATTGGACTTGCAAGTGGGTCTCTGCAAAGAGATCTTGCATATTAATGCCTTCAAGAAATCCAGAAACATAGCATTGCATTTTCCAGAAGTCTGTGTATGAATAGCAGGTTTGTACTTGCTGACTTGTTTTTCTTTAAAAACATTCAGAAAAAGCTCGTGGGCTGGAATTGGCTTGTTGAATATTAGAATTTGAAAACAATCTTAGATTTGTAGTATCATCAAGTATTTAAGGTTATGTCTATACCTGTAAGCTAGACAGGGCCAGGACAAAGTCTTGACCATTCATATTGTTTAAACAGTTTGTGTCCTCCTTGGCATAACTTTGTGCTGGACACAGCGACAAGGTGCCCCTGTTTCAGCCCAGGCACAGTTCAGGAGATAGCACAGGTCAGGGTCGGTTTCCTCTAGGCAGCATGCCTGAGAAAAAACTGGTTTTGAAAGAACTTAAGCTAGCTCTATGTGCAGGCTTATGTCAAGGTCAGAGAACAGGTCTGAGCCATTTTATTAACTATTATAGTGTGACACCGTGACAAACTATTATTCAGTGACAATAAGGACCACACTACATTTTCTGTCATAGGTATCCGTCAGTCTGACTCCCCTCAGTTGGCTGGTATGGTATCTTTTTAAGAATAGTATCTAGTGCTTAGGGTTGTTGTACTCCACTGTTGGCTTTAAAGTACATATATTTATAGATGTCTTACTCTAATTTCTGATGTATTTTTTTTTTCTCTTTGTTTTGTAGAGCTTTCTGCTTTAGCTTTGAGAACATATTCCTCTAAAATTTATTCGTAGTATAGGTGGCCACAAACAGTTAAAGAAAATGTAATGTAAAATACATAGGAAGCTGACATGCCCAGCTTGATCCTGACTATCTAGAATAATTAACACTTGGGAAAGCATAAATATGCTTAATACCTGTTTTGAGTTTTCTTTAGACTGTTTTAATTGATGAATTTCAGATTTCAGAGTTTAATTTACACTTAGCTGTGATTCATCATGTAACTTGCTTGAGTAGGCTCTCTGCTTGATTGTGAAGCAATTACAGAGGAATACTGTATTTTAGGAAGGGTGTATGAAGATATTCCTCATAACTGAGAAAAACTAGAAAACACAGTGATAGGAGTTGAAGGCAATGAGAGAAATCTTCCCTTTTTCTCTGTTCACTGGGAAGTTGAAATATCTGACCAGAGTTTCTAGCCTGCTCACACAGAGACCTGTCTGCAGTTCTTAGTGTCCTCATGTAGTTTCCTGAATTTTAGGGATAATGCAGGAAGGAACATTCCTGTATGAGCTTTGCCCATCGCTCTGCTCCTCATGACTAGTTGGTCCTCAAGGCCAAAGTCAGTGGTCTCGCTGTCACTTTCACTCCACTGTTTGTGTAGGCTATGGGCTGCTAAGCAGCTAGGGTTGTGTGATTATTTTGTTCTTGTTTTGACTCTAATAAGGGTGATTATTACATCATTATAAACATGTGATTGGGATGAGCATAGATAATTCTTTAATAGAGGTTTATTTTCCCCATCTGACTGCATATTCTTTTTGCAGAGGATATTTTTAAGACGAGTGACTTATAAGGCATATACATGTTTTTAGTATGTATTTATTCCCTGACTCATATCACCTCATAAATTTAATGTCAGTTTCAAAATATTGTTGTACATATTTAACTGGGTGGGTGTGTGTATGATTATGTTTGTGTATATGTACGTGTAAAGAAAACTTCGTGTATAAGTAATTTCTGTTTCCTGTTAAAAGAAAAGGTTGTAGGATTTACTCTTCTAATTTACTCTCTCCGTCTTACATTTCTGTTGCCTCAGAAAGGCACAAAACTTGACATACTCTATTTTTCTATGAATAATCAATTTTTGGCACTATCAGAAGACAGTCTGGGCAGAAAAATGTCTTCACTGGTGAAGATGCCAGGCATCTACTAAGAATAATTAGTGAGTTAGTGTTTTGATGGCCAGAAAGGGTTCAGATTGCTGATGTTGGACTTGGCTTGCTCATGACCACTGCAGATTTACTGTGAGGTACTATAAGCCACTCAAACTCTCCTAATACTTATTTCTCAAAGCTTTTTTGGTGAGAAAGGAATTGAGAAAAAACAAAGCTGTGATGGCTTTCTCCAGGAACTGTTTGCTAGTTGGGAGGGTAACAAAGATGTCTTCTCTGCTGCTTTTACAGAGGGGAAAAATAATTAGCAAATATTTAATTAAAGTGAATGTTTTTAGAACCCTACTGGAAAAAAATATTTTGTAAATGAACTTTCAGTACTAGCCATTTGTAATAGTATGTGGTATATACACAGAAATTGAAATCTAAATCCATTTTTTCCTTGAATTCTGTTTTCTACTTTTCTCAGTGGGTCTAAAGAACCTGGTTGAATGAAGTCTACCTCATTGCTGGCAGGTGTGCACAGCAAAGTGTCACAGAAGCCTTTAAACAGCAGCCAAGGAACAAATTTTTTGTAATGCAGAGAGCTTTCACAGTTATCTGCCTAATGAAATTATAGCAACTTTTTCTTCATGCCAACCTTTTTAAGCACATCAATTTCTTCAATAAGGGTAATTATTGCAATTCATTGCAATTCAACAGAATTACACATCTTGGGAAATGACACATGAAGCACCTCAAAGGCACATTAGTCTCAGGAAATGGAAACTTTCTCCTCAGTGTAAATTTTATGAGAAAAATAGAATATTTATGTTTTCACTGCTATGAAATAAGACCTTTCCTAAATGCTAATATAACTTATAAAGCAATGCCATAATTATTATTTCCTATTAGTAAATATGACAGGAACCCACTGATCTGGATATCATTCTTGAAAAACAGATCATTGGAATAGGTTGTTCTGCAAGCAGTCTGTGCTGTGAGAATGAGCTCCCTTGTGGAAGAACAGAGATTTGGTAATGATAGACTTTCCCCAAAGGGATGTTCATAAGATCTCTCTCCAGGGATCTGTTTCAATGCAGTTTTAGACACTGAATAAATCTAGTTTTAAACACTGAATAACTCTAGTTTTATACTCCTGTGTCAAATTTGAACTGATTCTTTAAAATGTTGAAAAGAGAGAGACTGGACAGACAACACAGTCACTTTAATCATACTTCCTTAGAAAACTTGGGTTAAAAATAGCATTACTGTGTAAGGGGCTCTAAATTTCTGATTCTTAGAAGAATTTTGCATAAGATAAAGCTGAAGATACTAGCTCTTCCCAAATCTGTTCTTCCTAGGCCCCTCTAGTATTTCTTATATGCAAGATAGTGTTGAAACTGAGAACTAGTTTCTGTGGCATCTTCTTTCTGTAAAACAATCTCTAAGGGTGTCTGAAAGAAAACACAGCATTCAATGTTATCAATTGACTAGTAAAAAGCCAGACAAACAGATCCTTTTTTTTGTTCCCTGCTTTCCTCTTTACTTGCATCCTGTCCCACTCTGCTTAGTGTTAAATGTTCCAATGCGTGTCAGTGTGTACTAACATATAACAACAAAGAGAGTTTTAAAAGGTTAAGAAAAAGAATTTCAGGTTATCACTGTGTTCCAGGCTTTTGTTATTGTCTGTCTAAGCAAGGTCACTACGGCGCTCTCTCAGCTTTGTTTTGTGCCTCTCCATGTGTTGATCCAAATGCTCATTCATAGTTTCCCGTATAACTTCCTTCAGAAGTACACCCAGTAGTTTTTTTTACTCATGTTTTCCTCTGTGTTGTGGCTCAATTTCATGCATTTTGTACACATGCAGCCGTCAACTAAAGAGCAAAGCACTTTATGGGTACATCTCAAATGTCTTAAATCATTGCAGCATTGTTCCAAATCTGATGCTTCATGCCATTTTCCCTTCAGTGAGTGGGAAGAGGTCCAGTGATCCCTTTGCTTTTGAGCATAGTGAATTAACTCCACAGATAACTTTTATGTGACAGAATACATATTATAAAGCCTCTATAAAGAAGCAATATGTCCTTCATTTTTTGAAATAGATTCAGGCCATTACAGATAAAGGGAAAGGAATGTGGCTATACCCACTAAAATGTACTCTAGAGCCATTTTCTGAGTGGTAAAGCTCTAGGGATAGCCTTTGCATGCTTTTGAAAATCTGCTTAAAACATGAAAATATTCTTTGTTAGTCATTATATACTACGAATTAACACAAAAATAATTACCCCTGGTTTCCAGAAATATTGCACTGTTTTGTGGGTTAAGACTGTATCTGTTGGGGACTTCTTAGTGAGATGCAATGTAATGAACAGAATAATAAAGGTCTAAATTCTGTGCAAGAATTTCACTGAAATAGAACTATTCTCTACGTATTCTCAGGTCCACACGTGCTCCATTTTTTCCAGGCCCGGATGTTTGTCCAGACACCTATCAGTTAGATGTCAGGGGAAAATTTGGATAGGTGCTGCTGTCATTACTGTAGATTGTCATTTCTGTGCTAAGAAAAGTCCCTTAGTCTGGACCACCCTGACATCAGGTCCCCTAGGGCACGTTGTGAAACACTGCAGCAGATAATTTAGATGTAGCCATGCAGAGTGTGTAGAAACGGTATATAAATAAGTACAAAAGGTATATTAGAATTAAAAGCCATTTATCAGTAATGATGATCTATGTCACATAGCAGCCGAGTATTGTATGAAATACACATACAATACATGTATTTGTCACTGAAGAGAGGGAGCAAAAATGCTCCAGCTGTTCATTACTGTGTAATTTCATCAAAATCATAGGACAAGTGAGCTAAGCCAGATGACTGAAAAACACCCTTGAAGTGCCTGGATGTTTAGAAACCAAAGCTAGGCTTCAGACTGATATCCTTTCATCCCAGTCAGTAACAAATCAAGTATCTGTTTCCCAGTGGAGTATAGATTATTTATGTGTATGTATGTGAGAAGAAGACAGGCAGAGCATTGACCGCAGAACTTCAATTTCCCTAGCAAAAAATGTGTGTATGGTATACTGTTGTATTAGTTCTTTTATATACTTTTGCTGGTATTGTCTTTTAAGAATATCAGCAAATAAGACCTTATTCTTTAAACCAAAATTTTGATGGATCAATTATGTTTGCAGGAGATCAAACAGGAACCTAGAATTAAGATTGTTCCTTTTTACCTCTCAAATACCAAACCCTACCTGTGTCAATTAGCTGGTTTTACCCTCTAGTCTCCCAAAACCTTCCATCTGAAACCTGTCCTTTTCTGTCTTCCCCTTTTTACTCTCTTTGCACTGTTTATCCATCCACTGGCTGACAGTGTCTTTACATCCAAAATGCAAAGCAGACAGATGGGCGCCTCAGGAAAGAACATGACTAAGAGCACCAGCATCGGTGGGGACATGTACACACTGGAGAAGAACGATGGCAGCCAGTCGGACACAGCAGTGGGCACTGTTGGTGGCGGCAGCAAAAAGAGACGCTCCAGCATCGGTGCAAAGATGGTCGCCATCGTGGGTCTCTCACGAAAAAGCCGCAGCACATCACAACTCAGCCAAACTGGTAGGAGCTGGATTTTTTTCCCCTCTCAGTCATGTACATTTAAATGTACATAATGTGTATGTGTTATGGTTTAACCATTTAGATATCCGGTTTAAGCTGCCTAATCAACAATATTCTACAGAACGAAGAAAGTGCTCAAACATCTTTTTTCTTTGGGCATTTACTAAACTTTTTTTTTTTTTTTTTTAAGCAAAGATCCTTTTCAGGTTGGATGAAGGCTTTTATTTTCTGCTTGCTGGACCCTGCTTAATGCACTAATTCCTTGCGTCTCAGGAGACAACATGAGCTGCTGTACTTCTGTTTGGGGGGAATTCCTACAGCTAGTTTCGAAGGGTCACTGAAATGTTGCAAAATTCCTTGGCTTCTGTCACAAATAGTGTTTGCGTATTTCAATATCAGGGTTTTTTTTCACATTTGAACACGCAACCTTATTTTGAAATGAAGTTAAATTGTATGTTATACTTTATTACTTCAGAATAACTCCTTTGTTCCTTTTTAATTCATTTGTTTTCAGTCTACAAGTGTATTCACTATCAGTATAAATTTCTGCTTTGATGCCTAAAGCATTTAAAATCTTACACATTTTTTTCTATTCCTCGTATTTCAGGGAAAATCCATATAATGCACTCTGAAAAGCTCTCATTGTCAAATAAGGAAGCTGTATAGGACAAGTGTATTTTACATGGAAAAATATTATTTGTATTTAAATGACATATATATTTAAAAAGTGTTTAAGCAATTTATATAGCAAGGCACATACATATTTATACAGTTCAAGGTATATACATAAGATATATTTTGTGTTCAGTATTTAGCAAAACTGTTGTAACACTATCATATAGTTCAACATACATTTATAGTGTTCATCTATGTGTGGTCTCATGTGAAGGTCTCCATTGTCTAACCCCATTCAAACTGTGGTAAGAGATTTTTCAGTTCTCTAGGAAGTTTGTAGTTTATATTGTGAAACCTAAGTGATAAGAGTTTTAATGTACAAGAAAATGGAGCAAAATGATGATTTACAATGTCATAAGTTGGTAATTTTGTAAGCAAACTTTTGTGGGAAGGGGATTTAAAGTACTTGGAAGGAGTAGAAATAAAAAGAGGGGAAAGGAATGGTAAAACAGTGCAGAAGGGGAAACACAGGAAGAGAGCAGAGAGCTTGAGTGTGCATCTTATGTGTGTGAACACATTATGAGTCAAGAGACAATGAAGAAAAGGGGAAATAATATATATAGCGGAAGCTCTGAGTATCTTGCAGACACTAATGACTGCATCAGTAGGCAAGTCTTTGCAGAAGTCTTGTGTTTTACCAACTCGCAGGTTATGGAAATGGCATTTTCATACATGTTTCTATTTTCTCTGAGTTCAAATGAATGTGAGACAAAAGAAGAAGTCGTCGTTATACAGTTCTGGGAAGTGTCTGGTTGGGCAAGAAAAAAACTTCACCACTTGCTCACCTAGAAATCTTAATTTTACTGATGTGATAGTACACAGGTATGTAACTGTATTGATGTATTTGGAGATCAAGTCAAATACAATGCACTACATTACTAATTCTGATCTAATCTGGTCTCTTACTGTAAGATATATTAAATGAAGGATGTCCTTCTATGCTGCTCAAGTATGTCTCTGCACTAGAGAATCTATATTGTGTGGTTTGCCTAGATTTGATTTAAATACCACGCTCTCTTAGTTGTTTGGGACTTTAAAGCTGCAGTTTTTCTTTCTGTTACATCCAATCAGTTGCTCAAGAACTGATTAGATGCTCAAGTTGGGGACAAATGTGTAACTCTTTCAAAATTACTCAAGTTCTTTTGACCCATTCCTTGACTGTGAATGGGGTGTTCTGAAAAACTCTTGACTAAGGAGCTGTATTTCACTGCTGTTAGAGATGCAGTAAAAACCAGGAGAGCCTGTGTGGCTCTGGCTAGCAGCCCTTCTTCCAGGCTGCGCCCTGGGAGAGGTCTGGGCTCAGCACTGGCCTGTGCCTGGCCCCAACAAGAGCAGCCAGTGAACTTCCATCTGCTACCTTCTGAAAAGGCCTCTCATGTATCAGTTGGATAGGGGCTGTTTTGTACCGCTATTACTGTACACCAGTTCCTGATGATCCATTTGACAGCACTCCTGAGGGGGCTCGTCTAGTGGCCGCATGTGGCTGCACCTGATAGGACAGGCATGTGCATCATTTCAACAGTTGGGTCATGCAAGCCTGTGGCCACATGTCAGCCCCTGGGTGAAGAATTGTATGGTGCTATGTCTCCAGTGATAAGATGTGATGGCCTGTTGGATGGGTGAGGGTGAGGTCACATCATGAAATGCCTTGCATATCTTAAGCATCCATCAGCACATCTTAGAGAAAATATTGGACACCAGCATTATACACGAACGCCACTTTTTTAAAACTTGCAGTTAATGTATTTAAAAAATTTATAAATTTCCCTCATGTCATCAAATTTCTGTTTTCAGATGGTAAGTGCTTGACAAGGAATCCTATATTGGTGTAAGCACTGATACGAGGCAGGGGATGCTCAGGCAGCAAGGCACTGGTACCACATAGAAGCTGGCTGAAGTATAAACAGGTTTTAGGGAGTTTCTGAAGAACTTACGTCATTCTATTGATCAGCTAAGTATCTCCTTACATATCAGACTTGAAAAGCATGTCAATAATACTACTTCTGTAGAAATTTGTGATCATATTCATAGCAACTAGGCTTTTATAATCTGTTCTCATATGGAAGTCAGTGAAGAAACTTTTTTCAATTGTTTTGTAAAGTGTAATTGTATTTCAGTGGTTTTCTTCATTCATACTTTATAAATAAATCTATGCCAGAAGTTTTTTTGAAAGTAGGTCATCATAACTGCTTTCAGGACTGTGAATCAGGCTTACAATAAATGCCTTAAAAGGTCTGTTTTCACTGGCTTTTCAGATTTCTTGTGTGTTATTTCTTGTTATTTGACACGGTATTAAGAAATTGACATGTACAACAAACTATTTTTTATTCTGGCCTGTCATTCTTTTGGTATATTCAGGTAGGAAGAGTAGTTTGGGTTTTTGCAGGTGAAATGTATGTTGACTTGTTGTTACAGGTTGACATAAAAGGAGTAGTAATAATTATTCATAATAATGATTATGATAATGTATTACCTAACAATGGTATTTTGATTTCATTCAACTATAGCTAGTGTATATTCTGTGTTGGAAGGCCTCCAGAGGGAGAACTGAATACATCTGAAATATGATGTGTAGAGACGGCACTTAGGCACATTGTTTAGTGGTGGACTTGGCAGTGTTAGGTTAATGGTTGCGCTTGATGATCTCAAAGGTCTTTTCAAACCTTAATGATTCTATATAGTCTTAAATGCCTAGAAAATTGCTAATCCAGTAAGTCTGATGACCAAGCCCATTTAGGGTAATTTATGAGAATAAAATAATAATTCAAGAAGTAGAAAAGAGCTGACCTCATTAACATAGGTGCTAGGAACTGAACTTTTAAAATTGTCATAGCAAGAGAATCCAAGTGGGTTCTCATATCCATTACATGAAAAGATCTTAAATGGTGCTCTGTGGATCACTTTTGTTATGGGAAAAGTAAGAGCAGAACAAATGCTAATGTTAAGACCATTGGTATGTGAATAAAAATAGATGAGACTAATTTTCTGATTCCCATTTGGGCTTAAAGGACAGTTGTAATTCATTTTTTAAAAGTTCATACTCCTTTAAACAATGTATATCACTGCTGTGATATATCTTTCCTATTATTTGATTTAATGAAAATTTTAAGTGTGATAATATGCAGGATCAGAAGTTTGTGAACTGGTTTGATTTATTTCAAAGCAATTTTAAAAAAAAAAAAAGGAGCCTGGAAATTCCTGCAATTTCTTTAATGTTGGAATGAAGCTAATGATTGGATGACACAAAAGTAATTTTACTTAAGGTAGCTTTTACTTAAGACCTAAGTCTTAAAGATAAGACTTTAGTAAAAGACAAGATACAATAGACTACAGTGGCAAGATAAATCAGAACTGATTTTAGTTCTGGTTCCTGTACTTTTTCAGTGCTATCAAAAATAGCTGAAGGAATACTCCCTGCACTTGAGTCAAGCAATCATTCCTAGAAGCTAACATTTGTCGGGTTAGAAAGAGTTTATGTTCTATCAGTCAGGTCTTGAATCCACAGGCATTCTTCCTAGGGTAAAAGCTGGCTTTCTTTACAGAGGAAAATAAAATACACAGTGCAAATGCCAAGCAGCATCCTAACAGTGATTGGTTAGCTATTCACATCTGGAATGCAATCCTTCTCCTGCTGGGCAGCCCTGACGGAACTGATGATCAGGCTTACCCATAGCGGTGGGTAAGTCGCACTTATATTTCATTAATGAGTAAAGTCTCCTGATTACACAATTTTATATCTCCCTTTCAACTTACATGCACTGTCTCTGGCAGGGGGATACCTCGGTGTCTTGACTTTCCCTGTTTAGCTGACCTTTCTCCTTTAGCTGGGAAAATATTTTGTCTTTTCTTTAGTTAGCCAAGACCTATTGCATTTGTAGGCTGATTATATCCAAAACCCTAAGCGGTTTAATTTATGTTTTCAAGACTGTTTTCAGAATCTGGACCACACCATGGATGATACATACTAAACCACTTCCTGTTTACACATGCATTGTCACATGTACGGAGTCCAGCGCAGTCGCAGAGACTGAGTCCCATGACATCTTTGGATACACGGTCACAAGAGATGGCATCTATTACAACAGAGGACAAAAGGCACATAACAGCATGACGTGAGAGTGACCAGTGGAGCAACCTAGCAGATGATGCTAGTTCAGTGCGTGAACTACAGTGTCTCGGTGGCAACATGTTGCTCCAATTAAGCTAATTACTCTTTCTAATAAGGGAATTCCCCCAAGATAAAAGTGTAGAAAAACGTTGGAAAACTATGCAAGGTCAATGAAGACATAAACAAGTATTAGATCCAAAAAGGTGGGGTTTTTTTTTTTTTGGGTGGGTTTTTTTTTTTTTTGGTTGGTTTATTTATTTATTTGTTTATTTTTGAAAGAAGATGAATGTTGTCCCTCCTGTAGCAGGAAGACAAAAAGACAAACTTTGGCAAGATGACAATGTGACATGAAGTTCCAAGGCTGTAGAAGTAGAGTTTTGGACAGCGTGTCATGGTGTTCTGAGCTCTCTTAATATCCTTTATAATTTTGGTGGGGTTAAACTATTGAATTCTTGAATTTATATTTCTCTGTAGAAAAGAGTGCAAAATTCAGCTGAAATCTGTGCAAATACAATAATGATTGCCCTTGTGAAAATTAAATAGCCTCAAAAAGAAATGCTTCTGTTTTAACAAATTCTGGAGAGGTCCAAAGCGTAACTCTAGTGAAACAAGTTTAAAGTATTTTGAAATTTTGATGTTTTGTGGCTGCATCTGAGAAGAAATGTAAGAGAAGTAGGTCTCTCAGAGCAAAAAGCTTGATTGGGATTTTATTTACTCTGTGTGTTAAAAGCCAAGTTTTGGATTCTATATGGTTTGTAGGGTGTTGAAACTACAGTCTAAAGTGCTGTATTTATAAGTAGAAGAGTCTCAGTTATGTCTGTCATGAACCAACCATGTAGTCTGTAAAGCAATTTCCTCAATTACTGGAATAATTTAACAGAATCTGTTGGAAACATTGGTATTGGTCTTGGTCTTGTATGGAATTTCACATTTCTCAATTCAAAGTTTGGATTTATATGAAAAACAGTCTTCTGCCACACATACAGTACATATGTTTCCTATTAAACAAGATTATGGATCACTTCCAATAGTGGGAACTAAAGGAGAATCTATATTGATTGCCTTTCATTGTCCCAAAGGAGATAGAATATGGTAAGCATCAACTTACTCGACTTAAAGTGTACTTGTTTTCATAATATACATTGTTATTTTCTCTCCCTAGAATTAATTTCTGTGGCCAAAATGGGAACTGAAATTAACATTCACTACTTTTAATCTGTGGCCATGTATTTTAATTTTTTTTTTAATCACATATGTAATTCAGATTATTTGAAACAAGCCATTTATTGGCGTTTTATTTCCTCTCATATTAGAGAAACAGATTGCTAACGCTAATAAATTGCTTTAAGGTGTAGTAGTATACTTATAGCAGTATTCTTGACATGTAATCTGATTTAATTTCAAAATAAACCCTTATTACATTGATACAACTATATCATTAGCAGTTGACAAGAGATTAAGGCCAATTTGTCCTACTAATTAGTTAAGAATTGTGACCTGAATTGTTTACCAAAGTACCATTATAATAAATACATTACCAAGAGATTTTACTGATAAACAATAGCGAGTTATGCTAATAAATTAAATAGACTCTAATTGCCAACTAAAAGGGAGGACTACACAGGCTTTAAAATATATTTTACTAAGGGGATAGATTTTTGGTTTTAAATTTTTTTCTTTGACAGGTAGGAACAGACTAAGAAAGAAGCTAAGGCAGTACAAAATGTATGTAACTCTTGTCAATGGATTTTCTGTAGAGGAGGTGGGTATGTATCTGAGTCCTGTTTTCATAAAGCTTTTGCGAGAGATGGATGCAGTGAAAAGAAATATATAGCAGAGGTATTAGAACTGAACTCCAGGCAGTACTAGCCATGATCTTATAGAAGTCCTCTGGAAGACACTTCTCACACATCAAGTGTAGCAGACACTTTATCCCATATACAAGCAGAAATTCCAGACAGATGAGAAGGAAGTCGTGTGATGACACTAGGAAGTAAGAAGAAAAGGCTTAATTTTGGGACAAAGTGTGCAGGTCATGTACGCTGTCCCAGTCACAAATTACTCATTGGACTCCTCTCTGTAGTAAGTAGCTACCAACTCCACGAGATACACACCTGCGAGATTTCCAGCTGACTGTGGTAGAAATAAAACTAAATCCATTGTTTGTAGGCATTTATATGATTAAAAACCTTTACTCAAATTTAAAAAAAAAATATTTTCTGTGTTGCCAAACCTTTCCTTAAAGAGCAACTTACTTATATTACCACTTGATCTCATTATCAAGGGAAAAAAAAAAGGAGAAAGCTATAAGTCAGATCAGAACATTTAGCTTGACCTTCCATATTATTTTTTTTCTCTCTATAATTAGAGGTAAAAATAGAGAGAGAAATGTAGGGTGATCTTTCTTGGTCACAATACTGCTAAACTATCTTTTCTTATTCAGAGCAGAAGAATTCTCATAAGAACCCTGCTTAAAAAAAAATATGCATCTCATAAAAAAACTTTAAAGCTGTTTTATTTCTGTTTTCACAGTAAACAAGGTTTGGGTTTTGTATTATTACATAAGGAAAACCCATCTCAGTCCTTCCTGAATTAACTTAATCAGGAGAGCATTTCTGTTTTAGGCTATGTGAGGGCTATGCAACACAATAATCTTCCTTAAGAAAGTTGCAGTTTGAAAACTCCTTTGGAGATTTTATAATCCCTTAGTTAACATGTGATATAACATATGTGAATTTCTTGTTGGACATTTTGTAAAAGAGGGCTTTGACTTGATCCTATTGAATCTTGAGAGTGAAAAAACTTTATAGGCAATTTCACATTTTCAGTCTGGCAATTATCCGGTTTTCAGTTTGTCTGAAATGTCTAGGATACTTACCTGTAGTTACAGTTCTGTGTGTCTCTATAGTTTATATTTTAAGGAAGAAAATTCAGTTTTATTTTTTCCCAGATGAAATAATTTTTCTAGAATTGTCAATTTTTTACATGGCCACCTCAACGACTACTGTTTGTGTTGATCCAGAAGGATGATACTCAGCTGCATATTGCTCTTCACTAAATAACAATGTGCTGTGAAGGCAGATTTAATTCAGATCTCCAAAGGCCAGCAAGAAGAGGGCTGTTGTACTTTGCTCTTGGACAGTTATCAGAAGCATTGTTTTTGCACCAAAAATAAATACATGACATTTATATTTACAGATTTGTTAGGGCTGCATCTTCTCATAATTTAAAATTTCATAAAAAGACAGGATTTCCTTCCTTGTACTTTAATGGAATGCACTATTAGAAGTCCTTTAGCAAGTCAAATCTCAACATTGAATTTATGTCTTTAACACTACCCATGCCATCAGCAATACTATTAATACCCTTTTGATAAATTAAATATTTTTTCTAAGGATAGGTGGCAATTTATAAAATAATTACCTGAAAGTAAAAAAAATCATGAAAATAGCCTCAAAGTAAAGGTGGTATTAGAGGCATTCTTTGCAGACTAATTCAGAACAGCTCTCTGGCCTCAACTGGTATGCAACTTATATGGATGTTGCAGTATTAAAAAAGTTCACTCTGCCAGCACTCGTATTTCCCACTTCAGGTGGCTGTTGCATGTCTGTATTATAAATAAGAGTAATCTGTGTTCTCCACAGGATAAAACGGGGAGGTAAACGTTACAGTACTTCTGCTTTTAAATGCTGCACAAGATAGAGCAGCTCATGGGAAGTCATGTAGATACTTAGAATAAAGTTGTGTGGGCTTTTCATACTTACGGACTCTGTGCTGATGTCCCTTATAGTGAACTGAGATATGCCTCCTAGGCATCTCCAGACCATTTAGATTGGTTTTGTCTTCCATGGAAGAAATGTGATGATGCTGTCACTCAAAAATTATGTGTGCCACTACAGAAAACTCTGACAGGAGAAATGGAAGTGTACCAGTGATGATGCACAGGCAATACAGAAGTAACCACTGCATCAAGAAGCTGAGCCCTCTACTCATAAACAAATTACCCTAAGCATTAGCCTACAGACACAGCTCTCTTATCAATGCATTATTTGGCTTATTGGGGTTTTGTCGTTGGTCTTGTTGTTGGGGATTTTTGGGTGCTAGCAAAAACTTCAGTTTGCAAAATAGTGCATGTGTGTCAGATGGTGTTGTGCTAGGTACTCTCCAAGAAAGTGGGAAATGTTTTAGTCTTCTCCAGCAGGGGAAGGGCTCTGAACCCAGATGTCTCTCCATCATAGATATATCCTCTTGGTTGCAGTATAAGAGAGAGATTTGGGTTTTGCTTCACTAGAGATGTAATACACAAATGCAGTGGCCAAAATTACATTTCTTGAGCAGTTCTGCAGCTGCAGTTTGTAAAGCTTACCAGATTTGTCCCTGAGGCAGAATGGGCAGGACCCGTCTTTTCTGAATGCTGATGTTTAGGACAGGTCCTTGCCATCCTTCATTGGCAAGAATCACTGGTTTTTCAACATGCAAAGAATCAAAACTAGAGGGAAAACTAGGATAAAAAAAAAGCTGATTTGAGAGAACTTAGGCACCACTTGGGCTGTGAGTAGGATTTTTCAGGTTTATTTCTTTGGAATGAGATGCCAAATTCCTGTGCATCATAGGGACTTGTATCCATTTTTAAACCATTTTTTATTCATATCTGACCTTTGCAGTCTTTGCAGTTGTTGTTGAGTTTGCAGTTGAAGTGAGACTAACAGAGGGGATGAGAAGGGAAGAACAGAAAAGAGAGGTTAGGTTTATGGTTGGACTTGATGATCTTAAGGGTTTTTTCTAACCTAAATGATTCTATGATTCTAAGTTACTTGAGACCAGCAGAAGTCAAGGGAAAGCCAGAATATAACCCTAAAATCTCTAAAGTCCCTATCCCATGCTTTAGCCACACAACAAAAAAGAATTTGTGAAACTATTTTTTCTGCCCTTCTGGGTGTCCATTGTGCTATTTCTTAACTATGCTGTTGGACAACTCCAGGGGCTTTTGGGGTTTTTTTTATTTTTCAATTTGATGAAGTAAAACACATCTTTATACTTAGCAATTACCAAATCCTTTGGCAATCGATAGTGAGGTTTTCGAAGACATTGCAAACACATCTAAATGAGGTTCAAGGAGTGCACTGGTGAACTGTATATTTTTGCTAGAGGTTTTTTTATATTTTAGTAGTTTATGACTGCGGAATTCCTCCAAGATTTTTCTTAAATGTCAGTACAGGTTTTGTTATTGAATTTTGATTACTGTTTGAACAAAGTGATATGATTTTCTCTAATACTATTTGGCGTACATGAGTTCAGTTAAACTCTGTCTTCCTGCTCAGGGAATATGTTAAGAAGTAAAAAATTGTCATGGAGAACATGTCACAGAAGGAAGAAACCATGCAAGTTGTTCTCAAACCGTTCCTAATGAAGCATGTTTAGGAAAAGGTGAATGATTCCTTAACAAAGGCAAAAATTTGGGTTTTTCTTCATCAGCTAAATAAGTTGTATATGATTCTTTGTGTATCTGCGTAAAATCAACAGATCCTTTGGGAGATATTTTAGTAGCAGTGCTACTTTTTATTGTAAAGTAATCAAAACATAGTCTCCTTAGCATTGGAAGGGTGTTTCTCTTTTCATACCTATTTTTAGGAGTTTTTCCTATGTTTGTAAGTGCTTGTGCGAATGACAATGAATTTTTTTACTGTCATGGTCTTTCCATTACAATATGAAACATTAAATTATATATGTTATCTTACATGAATTCAAACTCTTCTCCAAAAGTTATATTCAGATTTTATCCAGTTTTGTGACTACAGTACTCTAATATTTAGGATTTGCAATTGTCTAGGTAGAATTTGATGCCAGTAGAATTTTGGTTCCAGTAAAAATTTTTAGCTCAGTCTGTGAAATCACATTGAGACTTCATTGATATTATTCACAGTAATAAGTACTCTTCTTGCTACTATTTGCTGCAGTGAGATCTGTCAAAACCAAATTTGTACTGTCAAGGAAAAATTTCTTCCCTGTGATTAACCGAATTAACTAACTCATTTACTTATCTAAATTAACTAACAACATTATTGTGGTTTTTTTATAAGGTGGATATCTTAAGTATTTTTGAAAATGTAAAATTAATGAAGTATCTTGTTGAAACCTGCAGTGTTAAGATGGTGCCATATTTAACGAATATGTTAAGTGGAAAAGATAATGTAGATAGACCTTGCAAAATAAGCCTGATTTTTATAGAAACTCTGCATTGCAGATATTCTAAAATCTGCAAATGACATGTTCTAGCAAGGCAATATTCTACTTTTAATATGCATAAAAATATGCTAAGATATATGAACATGATAAAAATTCTTTACAGATCTCCTTGCATATTATAAGTGAATTAATTTGCTTATAGATTTCCAAGTTTTATCAGTAACAAGTACTATTTTTTGCAGTAAGCATTCATATAAAATATTATGACTTCATTAAATGTCAACATTTTGTAACTTTGATGTTACTTTTTAATATTTGTTTTAGTGTTTTCAGTCATTTAAAGAGTATGCAAGGTTGAGTCGTATGTTTGAAACCTTAAACTCACAGACTGTAATAATTATCTTATGAAAATTCATGTAACCTGAAAGGGTCTTCAAAACTAAAATAGGACCACTATTGAATTTGAAGATCTAGTTATAAGCATTCCTGAGTTTCACCACAATGTGCTTTTTCTTGAATAGGACAAAGAACCTCTTCTCCCTGCTACCAGCTATATTTCCCTGTTATGTCATTCTTTCTCTGTTAGATAGGTCCTCTTTGTTTCACTGGTAGTAAGTACCAAGCTCCCTGCTGGTTTTGGGCATATCTGCAGAGCAGGCATTTGACTTGGTTCCTTGCTGGAGTTTGAAGGCAACTGAAAATTTATTTCTGTTTGTGATCTCTGCATACCATGAGTCGCGTTACCTGGCTGAAAAGTGAGCTCCCATTCAGAGGATGCAAATAAAATTGGTTTATTATGAATATGTGTAACTTGGAGTATGAAAAATGTTTAGGCAGACATTTTATTTGACTGCTGTAAAGATATTCTGATTTTATTTTTGAGGTTGACGATTACTTATGAATGTTGGAAATTAGCTGAGTACATGTGTTTGCTATTAAGCACATGAATTGTTCCACTGAAGTTAGTGGTACATTTGAGGGATACTGATTCTCACAAAAGGAAGGAAGATGTGAATCCACTTTTCACGTAAAAGCAATCTTGTGCTAGGACCGCTGAAGGATGAGAACTAGAGAAACCCTTCAGCTGTCCACTGCTGCTGTTACAGTTTGTGGTTTAACTTCATCATCACCATCTTATCAATAGCCAAAGTCATGTCTTCAACGTTAAAGGGGCAGAAATGCCAGCAAGCATAGAAAAACACTTGCAGTTAAATAGGCGCATTACGTAAAAGTCTGGAGACAACTGTTCCGTCAGCTACCCAGTGGCTGAAGACCATGCTGCAACAGGAATTACTTTTAAAAGCAACACTCCTCAGCTGGCATGCAAGCTAAGAGACTCCTCATATTCCATTAATGTACTGGCAGAAGCCAGGCGCCAGCAACAGGTACCCACGAGAGGTTAGGGTGCATGAAAATGAACAGCAGCTTCCTTGCAGAGAGGTCTGTAAGTGCTCAGTGCACAGCAGAAGTCATTAACTTACATGCCTTTTGCCGTTCCACTTAAGCAAGTGCTTTCATGCAGCGTGCTGCCAGATAATAGGAATTATTGAACAGAACCCCACTGGGAAAAGGATTCTTTGCAATTTTGAAATTTTCTCAGATGGTCCAAGCTAGATCTTGATTTTGCCACCATGCTTTTCTCTTCTCAGGGGGGAGATGAATCTAAACATATGCCAATTTTGTCCACCTTGTATATTCTCAGCTTTCCCAGACTGAGGAATAAACTTTCTGTCATTTGATTTTACCTTGAGGCCATCATATACTCATCTGGTGCATGAACATATGCAGCATATATGGAAAGGAATTCTGAAGGTCTCCTTCTAGAAAGACTTTAAAATCTCTCAGTCTTATGATCACTTAAGTTTACATCTGTACAGATAAATAAAAAGACCAGGGTCTGCCTCTGTTTATGAGAGCAAGACCTAGCTGATGTCCACATGGCGAACCTATCTTAAGCTTTCCTCAGAACAGGATCACCTCATCCCTAAAATTTATTAGAATCCTCCCATGCCCATGCTGTCTCCTGAACTACTTTTTGGGAAAGCTTTGCTGGCTTGTGTCAAAATAATGGCAGCGAGTGGTCTGAGAAACCATGATGATGCTTATAATTCAGTGTCCTGCCCCTGTAGACTTTGGTTCTATAAATATAACCCAGGAAAATCAGTTTCACACAGTCACCCCTCCATGATGGAGGATTTATTTGCCTGTGTGCACCGTCCGTAACACCTTGTAGTTTTATAATGACTTCGCTAATTTAATCTACATTTGAATGAGGAGAACACAAAGACAATTAAATTCAGCTTGATAAGGTAGGTGCCAGAGCAATGTGTGTTAATAATTACTGCAGCCTCTATCTCCACATTAGTTATTCTGAGTTTTATAACTTTGTGTTTCATCTTTTTTTTACACACACACACATATATATATATGTAAGTGTGGACAGGATAGAAGCGGCTGAAATCACAGTCAGTGATCACACTGGTAAAACATTATAATCCTTGAACTTATTTCCCATTTAATTTTTTTTTGCATATAATGAAGAATTCTATTCTCATCTGAAAATACTTCATAAGTGGCTAATTAGCCATTTTTAGCTAACTTACACTCCTTCCCTTTAGCAGAGTTAACTGCATTTTCCAGTTCTACCTTCAGCCCATCAGTTCCTGCTTTTTCTCCACCTCTCATCCTGAGTTACAGCACGGCTGTTCAGTGTCTGAATACCAGAGAAGCAAACACATTTTGCTGCTTTTTTTGTTTTCAGCACAGAGGGAGTTTAGATCTCACTGATGTTGGTAGCCTTGACATGAAAGCAGACATGAAAACAGTGACCTCCTATGAACTTCCTAGATTCTAGAAAAAAAGACTTGATAATTACACATATTAAGAAAAAACTGTTCTATCAGTTCTTATGAAAAAAGAGGTCCGTAAGACGTTGGTCTTAAATGAATATGAAAGGAAGGTACTAATAACATAGGACGATATTGATATCAAAGGAAGGTAGCAGGGTGTATCTGACTAGTAACAAGGTACAGATCCAGGATGAAGGGGTCAGCGTCTGTAGCTGGTAGAAACAACTTGTCGAGAAGATTTTCATCAAAGGTGAATCACAGCCTGAAAGCGGAAGTGATTGGTGAGGATGAACAACAGCAGGAGGCAGCAAGGCAGACTTTAATGTGAAAGAAAGAGTCAAGAGATGAGGAAAGTGGAGTGTGGAGAAATTCAGCAACTGTATTAGTGAAAGATGAACTGGGCACACGCAAGAGAAGACTGACAGCATGGGTCTGGCTGCAGCTTAGAGTGTGGGAATCACGAGCAAGGGAGTTAGAGGAAGAATAGCAGCTGGGGAAGAATATAGCAAGAGAGAAAACCTTTTGTGTAGGACTGCTGGAGTGACTAGGACAGTCCTTCTGAGGAATCTGCAACTCAGACAGAAATTCCTTTTTTTCATAGGTGTCGTGCTTTCTTCACCCCAGTTCCTTGTAATTCTTAATTAATTTTCTGTGTCTTTTGGGGCTCAGTAATTATTTATTGTTAGTGTGTCACCGGTTGATTTTTAATATTGAACAGTTATGAAAGTGTTGTAAATTCTAATAAGCAGAAATAATAATTGAAAATTACTGCTTTACTGGGGACAGGAAGAAAGACTGTAGTTTCACAGGCCCATTCTCAATGCAATAAACAAAATTAAGCCAACTATGTTAAATTTTCTGTTAAATTTTATTTTGAGGACACTTTTCAAGGTGCCTGTTTGAGGTATCTCTTCTAATTTGGTAATGGAAAGTAGAGGGAAAATGCCCAATTCTTTAAAAAAAATTTTAGATTCAACAGCCTCAAAGAAAGCAAGCCTGATTTAAATGGGCTCATCCTAGTAGGAGACAAGCTCTGCAAATGGCAGAGTTCAACCTGAGCTCAGGCTCCATCAGGGAGCACTGATTTCCATCTTTCGGCAGCCATTTGTTTTCATTAAACCTGTAGGAAACTAATACATTTAAGATCTCAATCTGCTATGGAACTTGAATGTAAACACTCTGTAGGTTCAAAAGTTAGTAAGGAGAAAAGACTGTCCACAAGGGCAAACAGCACAACTGTATAGAGTCTATTCCTTAGCAGATATTTTGAAGTGACACACTGATCTTACATACCCAGTGGCTGCAGTTACCTTGTCAGGTTGCAGTGCTGGGCATTGCTGGGGTCTCAGTGCACCAGGACAGGACAATTAATACTGATGGTATATTTCAGTCCTGAAATGGAGCTTGTCTCATCCTCACTTCTCAGCCTGGGCTAAGCACAGAATTGCCAGCTGGATGTGTGAATTGGGTTGGATGCTTGGTCATGAAGTTTGCTGTGATTGGCAGTTTGCGCAGCAGTTTGTGTGTAAAGGCACGCAGGGAGGAAGAGTGCTGCCAGGGAGCAATGGTATCCACCCAGCAGCAACATCCCCACCTTCCCAGGTGCCTTTGCATGATGAGTATGAGGCTCTGCAAGTGGAACCAAACATTAATGAGGATGAACAGTTCTTCTAGCTTGAAAGCATTGCTGAGGTTAGGTTGACCTATGCCCTGTACAGTATTGCTTCCATTAAAAAAAAAAAAAAAAAAGATGGGTTGTTGTCATAGGTGACTCCATTCTGAAGGGAATAGAAGGTTCTGTATGCAGATCAGACCCACTTTTTAGGGAAGTCTGCTGCGTCCCTAGCATCTGGGTTGAAGATGTGAAGAGAAAGCTTTGTACCCCAGTATGGCCGTCAGACTATTATCCATTATTGATTTTTCAGGCAGACAGCAATGAAGTCACAACAAGAAAGCTGAGGACAATCAAGAGAGACTTCATGGCCTTGGGATGGCTGGTTAAGGGATCAGGAGCACAGGTAGTGTTCTCCTCTATCCATCCAGTTGTAGGCATTAATGAGAGAAGAAACAAATCAATACGAGGCTCCGAGCCTGGTGTCACTAGCAGGACTTCAGGTTTTTTGATCATAGGTTGGTTCACATGACTCCAGGCCTGCTGATGACAGATGAGTTATACCTGTCTCAAAGTGGGGAAAAGCATTTTAGCACAGGAGTTGGCAGGGCTCATTAAAAGACCTTTAATCTAGATTTGAATGGAGAAAGGGATAAAACCAAGCTTGACAGAGATATGTCAGTGGGCAGCACATGAACATTTGTGGAATGGTGTGCTAATGAGGTCCTTCAGTCTCCCATCCCAGTGGAGGTAGGGGTTGGAGTGCCGTGTGATAGAAAAGACACAAGGGATATATATGGGCTAGAAAACAGAAATGTGTGTGGAAATGATCAGGTAGGAATTGGGCATTCTTCCCCCAGAAAGGTGATGGGATCAATAGCCCAGCTGAAGTTCATCTACTCCAATGCCTGCAGCATGGGCAACAAAGAGGACGAGCTGGAAGCCATTGTATAGCAGGAAAAAACTATGATATAGTTACCATCACAGAAACATGACAGGATGATTTGCACAGCTGAAGTGCTGCATTGGGTGACTAAAGACTCTTGGAGGACATACACCTCACTGGATAAAAAACTGGCTGGAAGGCCAGGCCCAAAGACTGGTGGTGAATGGATTTCAATCCAGTTGGCAGCTGGTCACCAGTGGTGTTCACCAGGTCTCTGTATTGGATCTGGATGAGGGGATCGAGTGCACCTGCAGTAAGTTTGCAGATGAAACCATGTTAGGTGGGAGTGTTGATCTGCTTGAGGGTTGGGAGGTTCTACAGAGGGATCTGGTCAGGCTGGATCGATGAACTGAGGCCAATTCTATGTGGTTTAACACTTGAGTCACAATAACCCTATGCAACGATACAGGCTTGGGGAAAAGTGGCTTGAAAGATCCTGGTGGAAAAGTACCTGGGGGTGTTGGTCAGCAGCCGGCTGAAGATGAGCCAGCAGTGTGCCCAGGTGGCCAAGAAAGCCAATGGCATCCTGGCTTGTGTCAGCAACAGTGTGGCCAGCAGAAGCAGGGAAGTGATTGTCCCCATGTGCTTGGCATTGGTGAGGTCTCACCTCGAATACTGTGTCCAGTTTTGGGCCCCTCACTATAAAGAAGAACATTGAGATGTTGGAACATGTCCCAAGAAGGGCAACAAAGCTGGTGAAGGGTCTAGAGCACAAGTCTTATGAGGAGTGGCTGAGGGAACTGGGGTTGTTTAACCTGGAGAAAAGGAGGCTCAGGGGAGACCTTATCAGTTTCTACAACTACGTGAAAGGAGGTTGTGGGGGAAATAGCCTCAAATTGCTCCAGAGTAGGTTTAGGTTGTATATTATGAAAAATTTCTGCACAGAAAGGTCTGCAAAGCATTGAAACAGTCTGCCTAGAGAAGTGGTGGTGTCACTGTCCCTGGAGGTATTTGAAGAACATGTAAATGTGGTGCTTCATGACAGGATTTAGTGGTGACTTGTCAGTGCTGGTTTAATGGTTGGACTTCATGATCTTAAAGGTCTCTTCCAATCAAAACGACTCTGTGATTCTATTATTCTGTGTCTTTCTGAGGGACTACTTGTGAATTGGGCTCTCGGTCAAATTGAAAGCCAAATCTATGTATGTGAAGCTAGTAAATTAATTTCTTCCTAACAATTAATAGTATATTGTAGAAAATGCATTATTTTAAAAAATATAACTCATGCAACATATAGCAACTAATCGCATCATGCCAGCAGGATTTTTAGTCCTTTCCTGAATGGGCTGCCTGAGAGTGAACACCCTTGCTCTGGCGTTGGCAATGGCTTGCTGGATTAATAGAGTTCTCTGTTTCTAATTTCTGTAATTCTCCTGGTGAAAACTGATATTTCTATAGATGTGATAGATATTATTCCGATTTAACTGCTTGATTCCTGTTTTCCAAACTGAGTCATGGTGAGAAAGGCACCATATAACAGTGTCTACAGTGACACTTCCTCTGTCAGCCAAGCCACAGCTTGATTTCTCCGAAGTTTCCATGCAAGTTCTTCTGCATTGTGTTAGTTCTTCAGTTCATTTTGTAATAAATTTGCACTAACAAGGGTATGGGACTTCTTTCTTTTGATCTGTCAAGAGGCAGCTTCAGAGACAATCTACAGATCCTTCTCCACATGCAAAGCATATGCCAAATTTAATGTATTTCAGGCATGAGTAAAGGCCATAGAAGTGCTTCAAGCGAGAAGGGTGAGATTCATAGGCAGGTGTGGACGTGATTTCTTAGTGATGACTATTACTCCCACCCACTCCTTACTGGACTGAAAATGCATTAAAGCTTTGTTGTGCAAAAGCTTAAGCCCTAAGCAGGAAGATCAATTGAAAGAATGAAATGAAATGAAATGAAATGAAATGAAATGAAATGAAATGAAATGAAATGGAAGACTTCACCATTGGTTATTCCTGGAGCTGTTTTTTCCTGCTACTTTTTCCAGCAGTTTATGATTGATCCTTGATTAGCTTAATAAGCACAGAGTACTTATTTTTACTAGTTAGGCGTATGACATAGGAATCATGAGACTTGATATTGCTGCTCTCTGGGCAAAAAGAGATTAGTTTTGGCCTGCCTGCAGAAAAAAAATTTGTAAACAGTGCTGGTTTTAAGGCAAACACTGTTTTATATTAACACCCTTCCCCAAACACAGGCAAGTCGTATTCTTTTGCTGTTCAGTGCTGTGCTGTACATGCACTTCTCTCCTCCAGCCAGGAGGGGAGAACAACAGGGTGTCTTGTTTTCTCCTGTATGTGGGCATGCCCTCGGGTACTCAATACTTAAAATACTCTTCCTCACCTACTGCTCTGACAGAGTTCCTTTCTCCTTTTTTAGCCCCATAAATTTCACCTTGGTGTCTTGAAATTCAATGTCCTTCAGGATACTTCCTCTTATTCTTATGGGTATATTTCTCATCAAGTTCCTTTAACTCTGACAGCAAAACTAGGTGCATGGAGAGCATTTAGACTGAATAAAAATTAGCAAATTATGGTTTTTTGCAATGGTGGGTAAGCTGTGGCAAGGAGTGTATTATCAATACCTATTTAGACATAATTTATGAGTAAATTCCTTTGCTTCATTACAAAATACAGTCTTGGACTTTTATAAACTAGGTAAATGGTCTCTCTTTCACAGTTTTAGTCACCTGGGCTTGGGTTACATGGTTGTTCAGTGGCTAGGAAACAAAATGGGGCATGTGAACAACGTGTTTCCTCCCCATGAAGGAAGGGAAAGAAAATAAAGAATGTTTATTATGAGACAAGAAAAAGATTGTTCTCTTGTTCACTCACTCTGTTTACATATACAGCACCATACTTCATGGGGAAAAAATTAAGATTATTATAATTCAACAAGGGAGGTAAGATGAGCATTCGGAAAAGAAATTTGGCAGGGGGATACCGTTCAGTGATGGAGAAATGAACATAAGCTATCAGGCAGGGTAGAGCTTAGTGGAAGTAACTTACATTAGAAGATTAGTGCCGTGCATGATTGATGTGTAAAGTATACCAAATGCCTAAAATGCTTCTGCCCAACGTGCACCTCTGTTATGTCATCAGCTCCCTGTCTACTGTGACAGAAATGTGGTTTTCTGCACTCTTGGTGCACTTCCCACTTTCTGAATTTATGTAGAACCTTCATTCACATCATCTGATGGGCTAGTAAACTTCTTTCTCAAATTTTTGTGCACCCTATTTTGTCTCATAATACTAAAAAAATAACAGTTTCATCCTAGCCATTAACAGGTGATGTTTTGTTACCTTTCTGAACATTATTGTATTTTACTTCATCTGGTCATAATAAATGCTCAGAATTAACAAGTTATGTTGCAAGTAATTACATTATATGATCCTAATAATTTACAGGAGACCTACTGTGTTTCCTTCTATTTTGTGAAAGCAAACAATACTGTACTTGTTCATAAAAGTGATAACTTGCAGTAACAGAAATACAATATAGGCATACTGCTGGAAAATTACACGGCGAAGAAGCAGGCATAAGAAGAGTGGAGCCATCTCACAATGCAAGTGTTTATGCCAGTGAATGCCATGTATTCCTTTAAAAACATTTTTAATACAAAACCAAATCTATTAGCATAGAAGGATAGTTAAAATGTTACTTCTATTTGTTCTGAAAATAAATTGCCAGTACAGACAGACATTTGAGAACCATAAAAGGAAGAGGAATGCAATTTCATTCCTCTCTCAAATCCATCATTTAGAGCTTCTGGGCATGTACATTATCTTTTGATTTTGTAGAGATATTTAATACAATGTTGAATAATAAATGTGAGGTCTTGAGAGCACAGCTTTTAAAAGAAGAGATCGCTAGAAGTATCACAGTCACAAAGAAGAGCAGATGTTCCTTGCTATTGAAGGAGAAAGCCCTTTCAGAAATCTGTTAAGCTGATTTCCATATGACCATTTACCCAGATTCACCATATTCAATACTTATGATGACAATATTATTTTGAATCAGCATCATTATTTCTTCCTCAATTAATCTGCACTTCACTGTTTCCTCCCACCACCTTGCTGACTGAAAAGTTTGTTCTGCACTCAGATCCAGATATTCTCATTAGTTAATTTTCCTGCACAGGATTGTTGCAAAGGATCAGATCCTGAGGCGCACTGCACCTTTGTCTTTCTTGCAGAAGTACAATGAAGCAGGGCAGTTGGCACAAGGCATCTAATACCTCTTGATGAAAGACTGAAAAAACAGGATGTTAGTATAGCCACCTGCAAATGCTAAGTCTCTTCGAACCTGATGGATTCAAAAGTCCTGCAGTCTCAATGACCCAAGAAGTCTCTTTCAGCCATGTGTTCTGGCCTCCCCACCCCACAATCAAAGTACTATGTCGGATTTTTGTTTCAAACTAAAAATTAAGTAAACTGAGGCTAAAGAATCCTCTCTAATGAATCAGGTGCCTTCTAAATACAGTCAATTGTTATGCTCACAGAGCAAACTTTATTTAGTACTATGATTCTTAGCAAACTTCTTTCCTTTTCTTGGGAAATCAAGGATTTTTTTAATATAGTGCTGGTTTTAAAAATTAAAAATTGTTCTATTTTGTAAATTTCAATCATCTTACATTTGAGTTAATGATGGATTTTTATGAAGTCTAAAGTTATTACTTTTACTTGGAGTCCACTGGGATTTAAAACTATGTTTTCTTGCCTCTTATCTTCCCTTTCTCCTCTTCAAAATCCTAAGGAAGAAGAAAAGTTTCACAGACTCCCCTAAAAGTCAGCAATTTCTGGTCTCTATAGCAGAACTACATTTGAAAATGAAGGATCCTTTTCTAAAAATACCCTGTTCTTATGTCTTTCTGTTTGATAGATTAGGTACAGCTGATACTCCTTAGCAGAGTAATTACAAAAGGGGGAAGTAGTTCTTGAGGTAGCCATGGCAAAAACTGTGTAAGTCTTGATAATTTAAAAATGGTTGTTTAGGTAGCTTTGGTGTACTACTTTGTGTGTTGAGTTTAAATTGTGATATGATGTCCTCTTATGAGATATAAAAAACTGCCTTTCTGTCTAGAGAAACCAGCTTTCTAGCAATAACCTTGGATGCAATGCCAAGATGTAGGACCCTAGTGAGAAAGCACAAGCAAACAAAAGAAAATACTAGTATAACCAACAGAAATTCATAGAATGATACAATGGTTTGGGTTGGAAGGCATCTTAGAGCTCATCTAGTTCCAACCACCCTGCCATGTGGAGGGGTACCTGCAAAAGTGCTCTAGAGGACTGTCAATATCCGACATGGTAAATCTTAGGTGCTGAGCAAAGACCTCCTCTTTTGTGGCCTTTGACTCCCTCACAACTGGAGTGTAGCCGTTGGGTCTCTGTCCTATAAGTGGACCTCAGCTGGCAGACAGAGCTGCTCAGAGTATCAGCTGGAAGGTCCCACAGGGACCACACGGTAGGGACTCAAGGTAGTGGAAAAGCCAATGATCATGGTACTTGATGCTTTAGTCAGCTGAAAACCAAGACAAATCTCCTATAATGTCAATTATCATCTGTGTTATCTGGGCATTTGGTAGGTGCCCAGAATGTAATGAAAGCCTCTGTCATGGAATCACAGCAACAAAAATAGGTACACTTTTCTGTTAGTTTCACCCAATCCAAAGGAATAAATTCAGCCTGTTCTGAACTCAACAGCAGCTCCTCAAATCTCAGGAGGTAACACTCCCAGCACAATCTTCTGCGGTTGCCCCAGTCTGTGTCTTCTCTCCGCTTTCCCCTGTCCGCAAATTTTCCTACGTTCACAATTTTCATATGATTACTGAAGTTTCCTTTCACAAGTAACTTCTCCTGTTTCAGATCTTTTCTCCTCTATAAGAAAGCTCATCCTTGGTGCTACTGCACCCATTATGTGTCTTCCAATGGGCCTCTTCATGCCTCTGTCAAAAATACTTTTCCTAGGTGGACTGCAAATGGCATTCCAGGAGCCTTTATGTCCCTGAAGATTTTCATTAGTATCACCAGGACTCTGCTGGCATTAGGGTTTCTGTCTACAGGTTCCTTTATGTGACTTGGGTCAAATATTTTACTGGGTACTTGGCTCTGCTTTTCTTCAGTTCAGTCACAGCTGGCTAGCCTGAACTACATGAAAGGGAGGTTTCTTCCAGTGGAAATTTGGCAATGGTGATCAGGGATTTCTCCTAGTCCCATATAAAAATTAATTGCATGATTGCATCAAACCCCAGGTTGGGGCGTTTTCTAGTTAAACATACATACCTTTGATGCTGTCATTTGTTGGTGTATGCCTAAGAAGCAGTTGCTCTTACTTTGTCATCCATTTACATATCATCACCTAACATTTCAGCTCTCTCTCTAGGCCTGTTTGCTGGCTTCCTCTGATGGATCTCATTATCTATTGGCCAACATCTTGGCCACCAATTTTCCTTAATCTGTCACAAATTTTTACCTATCGTCAAAGACTTTTCTATTTATGAAGACTAAAAAGTTTCTCATTTTTTTCTCTATAGCTTCATTTTGTCATATGGCAGTAAAATGATTCAGGCTTGTAATTTTCTGTGTCAATCATACATGAACTTGAAATGGTTTTGTCTGATACTCCTCAGTGCTGCTGGATGTAACGCAAAGCAAGAATAGAATCTGAGGAAAAAAAATGTATATTGAAAGAGGCATAGGTCCCTGAGTTCAAGCACCCCGAGTTGGTCAACGCTTTCTCAAACTACTGTCTGAACACAGATTTGTATGTGTTGAGGTTTTTCAAAACAGAAGGGAAACATTTTCTTCACTCTTTACAGCTTAGAAGTTGTCAAAAAAAAATAAAGAAGTTTATTTCTAATTAAGTCATCTCAAACCAAAATTGTGCTTTAATGTTTTCCTGCTTCTATACTGACTCCAGTCCAACTCCTACTACCCTCTCCCCCCAAATATGAAGTTACAATTATTAGGAAAATAATATAACAAAGCAGCACAGAACATACCATTACTCTATTGCATGCATCTCTTATGGCCCCACAGCCTCAGAAAGCACACAGAGCTAGAGCAAGCAGGAAGAGATGCAACAAGGGTCATGAAAAATATGGAATAGGGTATTTCAGTTCAGAAAAGATTTACTGAAGGAGATGACTGAGAGCTGGAAAGTCAGGAATACTGTGAAAAAGGCGACTACAGAATGATTATTCATTGTTCTCGCAACACAAGAGTTAGAGCATTGCAGGCAATTAGCAGGCAAACAAGCAAGAGGAAGTACCTCTCAGTACAAATTTAATCTGTGGGACCCGTTCTATAGGATAGAGTATAGACCAGATGTATACACTGGCTCAAAAAAAGATTAGACTAAATGAGTTGGATTGGACCTAGCAAAGGCAATTAAACACAAATGCCTATGACCCAGAGATCCTCTAAACCAGTGGTCAGTGAAATAGAGGTGTTTGTTTCTTTAGTAGTTTTTTTCCTCACGTGTGTTTCTTAGGCATTGGTACTAGCCATGCTGACAGAGAGGATATTGAATAATTGGACCTTTGTTTTTCCTGATATGTCCATGTTTATTTTCTTATCTTTTGTCTGTATTTATCTCAGGTGTCAAACATGCAAAAAGCACTGTGATTATTAGACTATGTGAGTGTTTGAAACCAGAAGTTTGTGTAATTTATTCAGCATGGCAGATTTAGCTCTTTAAAGAAACATCTCTTGCTTCCTTATTCTGAAGACTTCATCCATTATAACTTTTATTTGGTTTTTTGCAAAAATCTGAGTAGCTCATATCAAAGCTGGTTTTCATTATCCCAGTTAGACAGCTTAACATTGTGTTAAGCTATTTGTCTTTAATCCTGTTTAAGAATACTTCTCTTTCTTCCAAGAACAATATTCTAACCATGATCTTAGCTTAATTATAAAAGATTTTAAAGCAGTTTAACAGTTTAACTGTCCAGTCTGTACCTTTCTGTTATATATCACATTGCACAGAGTACAATAAGGTTTAAATTAAAATTTAAAACATTCTCTAAGTATTTATAGGAAAAAAATGTTTTCATATGATCATGTGTTACATTTGTGCTTAGAGAACATTTTCGCTCTTTATTCATACATACAGAACTAAACTCACCTGTATATTAAATGACCCAGAATCTAAAGATATTCCCCAAATTAAACACAAAGATACTAAGATTATTAAACATAGTGAAACTGAGTGAGAGTAGCATATAGAGGAGATTAGAAAAAATTTATTAACTAAACTATATTAAGACACTAACCAAAGACCCACACTGTAAAATTTAGAAAAGAGTTAACTATCTTTGACATACTACATAATAGGCAGATGTAAAAAAAAATGGTATTCAAGTAACTCATTTGCATTAGTGGGTTGTTTCTATTCTAATTGAATTTTTAGAGCTCTCTAAACAAGAATGCTGGTGCAGAATCCCGATGAAAGTCTGACATTTGTTACATCCACAAAAGATTATTTTAGAAAGTAACAATAGCCAGTATTCATGCAGAAAAAAAAGAAGGAATTTTAATTAACAAAATGTGTATCTGTTTTATTTTGTTTCTGAAACAAAAGGAGTGGGGCGGGGGGAGAAATAAGCAGAGAATTATTGGCTTGACTTTTTGGGTTCTGAGAACCCAGAGTTCCCGACAGATCACTTCATAGTAAGCGGAAGAGTTTTTCAGCTCCTCTGCAAAATAGCTTATGTACTATTCAGCTAGAAGTTTATGGAGAAAGACTTAAGAATCATATGGGGGTTTATAAAAACTTAGGTACATTGATTATTTGGGGATTATTTTTAACATATCGTCTATATATAAGAGTATTTCAAATTAAATATATGTTACTTGTAAGATTCCGCAAGCAGATGGGCTGTTGTTCTGTTTGCTTTTTTCAGTCTATCATCAACTCTTACAATTTCTGTGGTATAAAACCACTGAAATATGATATAGATACAAGTCTGTGTGAAAAAACACATTTTTTACAGGTGTGTGCGTGTGTACTTTTGTATAGACCGACACACAAGTGTATACTACAAAAGAGCAGTCACAGCACAGCTAGGCATCTCCATCTGGATTGGGAGGTGGGAGGCAACCTCCCACCCATTTGATCTCTGTAAATTGGCCCATGGGCTTCTGGGAGGGTGAGGAGGAAGAAGTTCTATGTTATACCACTGTGCATTCTGTTGAGTTCAAAACTTGATATGGCTTTACTATACTAGTCCAAAAAGTCTTGAGACCCTCATAGAAAAATCATAGCTGACAGTCACCAGCAGTACTGGTCCTTTGGGATTCTGTCACCTTCTAGGTTTGGTTCTATTATTTTTGTGGCTATATGTAGTTTTAACCGAGTCCATAAGTTTTCTATTTTCAGTAAACATTGGCTGTTAACTTCTCCAGGACTGAAAGTTCATACTTTGCTGTAGCTGGTACTCTGGCACTGCAATCTGCTACAGTCAGATTGTTTTGAATTTTTGTCCATTGACTGCAGAGAGAGCTCAGGCAGCTGGCTTAAACTAGACTCCTACTTTTATTATGCAGAAGTGGTGCATGTCAGTGCTACACAGCATAGCAGTGCCACAAATACCTGAGCTGACTCCAGACAAATAAGTGACATATTCTGCAAAACTATTTAACCTGGCCAAACCCAGCAGTGATGTAGTTTCCAGCACCCACGCAAAGACTAATAGCAAATACAGCATAATCCTAGGAAAACTGATCAAAATTGTGAACATTATTCACAGACACAGACTCATGGTTGGTTTTGCAGATGAATGTAAGTGGCTTGAGGTTGACATCAGTATCTCTCTCACCGCTTTTATTTTCAATCATTTACACTTCAGGTGACAGCCTACATTACAGGCGAAAGATATTGAACCACTTATCTGAAGGAGCTTTGGAAAGTATGATATTTTCAGATCATCTTGGATGGGACATGTTACTCGTTGGAGAAGGACATTTTATTTCTTAAAGGCCGATGTGGGTAAAGAAGCTAAAGTTGTTCAGCATTTTGCAGGATACAACACAGGTCACGCATGTGGCCAAATTATATCAGCACATCTGGTCTGTAATCAAAACTAGCTAGTACTACTAGTAGTAACAACAGTAATAGTAGTAATAGCATACTAGACTATGGAATTTTACTGTTCTCTGTATGTTATTCTCAGTCCTTATATATGAAATTGTGAAAAGATGTCCAGTGAGGCCTTACATGTAATGCTATGTGAGTGAAAACTTTCTAAGAGTTCCAGGTCACACACCAATTAAAACTTCACATATATTGTTTTGAATCGCATTTGAACTCATTAATTCAGTGATAGTGTGATAACTGGCTTTGAAACAGCCAATTTATTTCATGTGCTATTTGTAGCTTAGTGACTCTGAAGCCTAATAAGTTGTTTGGCAAGCTAACTTCCTGCTTTGTACCTGCAATCCAATTCCTGCCTGGCAGTTTTAAATCTGTAGTAGAGTCATGTCTGAGATAAATAGGTTTCTACTGTATCTACAGTGGTAAAACACACAGGGTTGTTTTCTGGCACTGAATCCAGCTGGCATAGAGTTATCCGAATTCATACTGTGATACTCTTTTACTCTCCAAAACAGCCTTTAGGAAGTGATTTTTGACCCATTTTAACTCCTGAATCAGGACTTTACGGGAGGTGCTCTTGAAGTTCAAGCTGGTATTGTGATTGACAGATTCTTCTAAAAAATGTAGCAGTAAAATGATCTAGTTCCTGTGCATCAGGACGTGTCTTGATATTGCATTTACTCATGTAGACATAGCTGTGGATTACCAAAATAAAAACAGATGAAAGAGAAAAATAAAAACCTCTTTCATCAGCAATGGCATTTTGGGATCCACGTGAACCTGTGATCATGGCTGAAGGGACGCTGCTGTGACTATAACACCATGAAGATAACAGTCATGTAATGACAACAGCACATATTGCTCTCCCAGAAATACACAGTGTGAAAACTTTCAATAGAAAACTAAAATATGTTATCTTGTCGGTTAAGTATGACATCAGTAGATAAACATATATGTCTTTCCTCTTGGTCATTTAGACTTTGTTTGGAGAGTATTTTCTACTGTCATTTCTGGATGGATCCCAGCGCCCATCAGCTGACTCAGATTCTAGAGTTTAGAGTTAACCATTAAAATTAAAGTGTTTCATTAGTGAATTCTCTAAATATGGTCCTCTTGTAAAATCCTCATTAAAACTTAAAGTATTCATGCCACATATATTTGCACCCATAAGAAGTGAAATTCATGACCTCATTAGAATGGTGTGGCTTTCACTGACTTTCTAGCCCTTCCATGCTTTCAGAGTTTCCCACCTACCGGGCAGCACTAACCATAAGGACGTAAGTGGAAGCCAGGCTGGCTGATGGGGGGAGCTGTTTACCTGTGGACCACACAGTGCAGGCAATTTGAAAGAGCATGATTTACAAAACAGAGTAGTGGCAAATCTCTGCAGTGCTTTGCATAGCAGAAGAAGCCTCAGAAAACCACTGTTTTGTTGTTCTGCACTGAAATCATGCACAGGACTGTGGCATATAGTGTTTCCAATAAATGTAGTCTGTGGTCTCAAGAAAAACAGATAACCTAATAGGCACATAACTTAGCAAAATTATCCCTGCTTAATAACCTTCTACAGGTTATGTCAAAATTACTTTACAGACTTACAAGACAAGTACCTCTACAATGCTGACATTTAGACTCACCAAAGCTTTTGACATTGATGATAATATAATACTTCTATACAGCAAACATATTGAACCAGACTTGTATTGTAGCAGCAATGTCCTCAGCAAATTGTGTACTGTCCAGACATTGCAGTCCTTGAGTGCAGAGAACAGCACGTGACAGGTACGTGCCTTGCTTTCCATCCTGTTGTTTTCATTTGTGATTTTCACGTCTGAAAAACCCATTTCGTCTCAGTAGGTTGGGTTTTTGTACTTTTTTGTGGAAAAATACAATAAAAAAAAATCATAGTGCTTTTCCACAGTATATCTTCTTAAGTAACATCAGCAGACTGCTGCCTCAATGCAGGTGTGTTGACTGAGTGCACCCATTGGGCAGCACAGTGTATGCCACAGGCTGCTCAAGTGCCAATAGTTCTGTACTGGTTTTGTCCCTTTTCCACTGAGAACTGAATTAGAGAGAAACAAATCGTGTTACATGCAGTTACAGTTTCAGAAACTAATTACATTGTCCTCATCCAAGTCATCAGCTGAAATAAGATTTAAGAGTATACTTGAATTACTGCAGCTTGTTTCTAAGCTGATGAGTCTGATGAATTATAAAGAAGGTTACTCTCAGAGACAAAAAGGTGGATTAGGTTCTAAACAGCGATAGCAGATAGCCTCCATGAACATATTTTTTTCAAAAATCCCATCTGTTTTAGTTTTTTCTTTCTTTGCAGCTTGATATTGTTTCTGTGAGTTTCTTCATTGGAAAAACTTTAGCCTTTGAAGAGCGTTTTTATTTCTGTCCTCTTTGTTTCTCACCCTGATGAAGCATTATGAAGTAATGTATATTGCTGAGCTCTAAGACACCTTGTGAGTTACAGATTGTCTTGTGATCACAAAGGTGTGAAATTATTTAAATCAAGATAGAAATACTCAGCTGTGTAAAGGCTTTCTGCTCCAATTCTGACCCCTTAGTGACTTGTGAGCTAGCTGCACTGCATTGCTGCATGCTAGCCCATTAACAACTCCCTTCGTTATTTAGAAAAACTACAACTTTATTTTGGTTTTGTGGATTTATCATAAACATTAGAGGGGAAAGTTAGATATATTTTATTTAAATAAGAATAGACAACTTTCACACATGACTAATATTAGCATTAAAACAAAAGAGAGAGTTATTTTTAGATTTCCTTCTTGTTCATGAAAGAAGGCATAATACAGAAGAGAATGCCAACTGCAGGACAAGCAACCCTACTATGTTGTTTAAGAAACTAAAACTGGTATCTCCATGGATCTGAAGGCAACCTATGTTTCCAGGAAGAAAAATCTTCCTGCTTTTCCATTTCTACCCTTTAAAACATTTTTATGTTAAAATTTCCCAATTTCAGTTTCAGAAATTGAAATTGTGGTTTTGGAAGACACGTAATGAAAACAATTTCTTTCAGCTCTTCAAATCTGTGTCCTCTGAAAACGTGCAAGACTTAGAAATGATCACTACAAGGGCTAATTTACTTACAGGTAGAGTTCCACTGGCACAGGCTATTAAGGCAATGGAAACAGTGGGAGCACTTTTCCAGTGCAGGAGTACTGGGATGAGGTACCAGCAAACGAGTCTTATGCAAAACAAGCAGTTCTAGGAGAATCCTGTTTTGCTGATACAACCGTACTTGCACTAACAACTAGAGAATTCTCCCAGAACAGCTGTGTCAGTCAGCAAAGCTATTTTGGTAGAAATCTGTACTGTGTACACAGATTGATATTTGGAGTGGAGTTGACCTTACAGTAGAAAATGGCAGAAGAATTGGGAGAATGGAAAAATTTGCTGTTATGACATAAGGAGATGGAAGAACGTGCATTCTCAGTGACTGCTTAGTAGGGCATGCCCAGAAAAGCCAAAATACATTGATTTAAAAACAGAATTTAGAAAACTTACCTCCAACTGTTGGGCATAGAAATGGCCATTATGTCATGAAACTTCGAGAAGAGACCACTGACAGGGCTGCATGGATCGGAAGCCATTGCTCGGGGAAGGAGTTCCTGTTCATGTTGGACATGATCAGAAAAATACTAAGGCAAGAGTATTAAATTTTTACATGATGGGAAACAGTATAAGCAGCCATTACTTTGTAAAGATCCTTCTAGCTTTCTGGAATCTGACCCTTCCAAGTGTTTGGCTGGAGTCTGCATGTGCCCCTCTCTGTAGGGATGGGGACAGCCAGCACAGTCCAAACATTTAGCAAATTACAGTAAGTTTTAGCTTGTTACTACAAGTTTTCATACGTAAACTCTGTTTTACCCTGACTGGACAGTACTTTCAAAGATCTTTGCAGTGTATTGTTGTAGCTGTTCAAAAGGAAAAAAAGAAAAAAGAAAGTTTAATTCGGTAATAATAGCAGTCATATCCCAGTGATACTCAACCTGGACAAATTACTGTAAAATCCTTGAATAATACCTTATTGGAGAATAACATTTCCTCCTCCTTAGCTATCTTCCTAGAATTAGATATATGCTCGATTATCAAACTGGATTATTTTTTGGAGGGAGAGATAATTCAGTTAACCCTTTTTCTGAGGCCCTTGATGTTTATTTATCAAGTGTGTTGGCTGTTTCTGCTTAGTGTAAGGCTGATGGTATAAAGTAGGCCAAAACTCAGCTGAATAAAACACGGTCTGGATTGCACCTCAGTGGGAAATGCGGCGGACTGTCCCTGGCATTGTAAGAGGACGCCATTTGTCCTTCTTGTAGTGGCACATTTTTCAGAGATTTCTCATAAGTGGAAAGTCATTAAAAAGTTTGAATTATTTACGTAATATGTTATGCTTAATAGCTGATAGGTGTAGTGCAAGTTAAAGATAATTAACCTGTGTAGAAAGCCAGGCAGATGGATTGTTTTTTCTGAAGACAACCATGATCAAAATAAATCCCTTCTCCAGCAAACAAAACAAATCAGTGGCCAATGATTGACAGAATAGCAGAAAAGATGACAAAGAAAAGGAAAGTAACTGCTTTCCAGTCCCATTTCCAGAACACCTTTCTTAATTGCAGCTTTAAAAGGGGGTGCTCAGAAAATTTAGATCACCTTTACATGTGTCTGCACTGCAGAATCCTCTTTAAAATGTGCACAAGGCCTTAAGAACCCCTTTATGAAACAGAAAATAAACTTCTCACACA
>NW_010395974.1:0-2023 GCF_000710305.1 Buceros rhinoceros silvestris
AGGAATGAGACAATTGTCTGGCAGGACCAATACCACTGTAGAAGAATCCATCCTAGAGGTTGGGAAAAGGGGACTGAAAGGGCATTTGGTAGACTTTCAATATCCTCATTCTCTATGACCAAACCCACATCTATTTTGTCTGGTTGAAGAATGAAATACTCTTTAACCTACATTTGGCTTGCTTTCATTTCATTTCATTCTCCTTCCTGAATGATTAATGCTATGTGATGTTTTCAACACAGGCAGGTCCCAATGTCATGCATAGTTCTTTATCTAGGTATCTGTGTAGCCTTATCTCCAACGCTTAGCTACCAGTAGTATACCAATGAAGAAATCTGCTATTTCATCTGATAACCACAGTACGTTACCTTCCAGTGTTTTCACAGTGCCTTTCCTCTGTAGGACCTACACAGTACATTTTAAAACCCTCTTTATAAATAGGCACGGTGGGTTAACCTTAGCTGGCTGCCACCAGGTGCCCACGAAGCTGCTCTTTCATTCCCACTTCACAGTAAGACCAGGGGAGACACCAAATCAAAAAAGCTCGTGGGTTGAGATAAGGAGAGGGAGGTCGTTCACCAGTTACCATCACCAGCAAAATAGACTGAATTTGGGGAATACTAATATATTGCCAATTAAAAATAAAGGAGGATAGTGAGAAAGACAAAACCTAAACTACCCTCCCTCCATCCCCACTTCTCTCCAGGTTCAGCTCCACTCCTGACTCTTCCAGCTCCTTTCCCTGACCTGAGCAGGGCATGGGGTTGGAAAATGTGGGTACTAGTCAGTTCATAACACTTCATCTCTGCCAATCCTTCCTCCTCACAGATTTGCCTTGCTCCAGTGAGGGGTCCTCTCACAGAATAGAGTCCTTCAAGAGCTGCTCCACATGGGTCCTTCCCATAGGCTGCAATTCTTCAAGAACTGCTCCAAAATGGGTCATTTTCCACAGGACACAGTTACTCAGACGAAGACTGCTCCAATGTGGGTCCCACACAGGCTACAGTTTCTGCCAGAAAACCTGTTCCTGCCTGAGCATTTGTCCATAGGCTGTAGCTCCTGCTGGGAGCCTGCTCCAGCATGGGCTCTCCACAGGTTGCATCTTCTTTCAGGGCTTATCCACCTGCTCTGGTGTGGAGACCTCCATGGGCTGCCGTGTAGATATCTGCCTGGTGTGGTCCTCCATGTGTTGCAGGGGGGCAACCTACTTCACCATGGTCTTCTTCGTGGGCTGCAGGGGAATCTCTGCTCCAGTGCCTGGATCATTTCCTCCACCTTCTTCACTGACCTCAGTGTCTGCAGGACTGTTTCTCTTATATTTCTTCCTCACTGTTCTCACTCACAGTGCTGCAGAGCATTTTTTTACCCTATTTTAAGTACACATTTTAAATCAACATTGCTGATTGGTTCAGCTTTGGTCAGCACCGTGTCCTTTTTGGAGCCAGCTGAAACGGGCTGTGTTCAACATGGGGGCAGCCCTTCACGTCTTCTTACAGAAGCCACACCTGCAGCCTCTCGCAGTACCAAAACTTTGCCTAGTAAACCAAATAAAACAAGATAGGACTAGAAAAACCTGATTACTCTATCTTTTATCTTGTCAGATTTTTCGATATTTTTTTGATAGATGGCTGTTAACAGCTAAGGGACAGTCAACAACCTCTGACATTCTCGTAGAACAAGGAAACTAATGAGTTTATATATTTGGCGTGAAATGTCTGCTGCTATCATAGTACCAGCAGTACCAGTACGTATTCTGTTGAATACGTAAACTAATCTGAGCAGTTAAATAAGGTATCAGGAACAGAAGCGAATATATTGGATCCTAAGTGAGGGGTCACTTCAGGTAAAACAGCTGCGTGTACTGTGCTCCTGTCTTTTTCTTGCTTCTGTGCAATACACAAGTGATAATAGTTGAAAAAGGCAGCCCAAGATCAGTATAATCATATGTCACTCCAGCATCTCCAAACACAGAACTGAACAAATCGAATCCACGTGAGTCCTCACAGCTTAGACATGCAATTGT
>NW_010395975.1:0-290 GCF_000710305.1 Buceros rhinoceros silvestris
GGAGCACTGCAGGTGAAGTCCAGCCGTGAGCGACAGTGCTGACACAGTGTGGTTCTATCTAGCGCTGACTGCGTGTCACCCAGAGTGTGTCACCACGTGTGTGTTCTCATGGTTAGTTCTGCGGTGAAATGTCATCGCTGAAGGGTCCTTCTGCGATCCTTGCATTCTAAGGCTTGAAGACCTTCTCTTCTCCAGCCGTCTTCATGACGTAGGCCACTGTGGTTCTCCGGCGTCTTCCGAGCCCGGCGCTGGCTGGAAGGCGGGGGCCGGCGGGGGCCTTTGCCCGCCGC